>NC_064925.1:244695511-244963011 GCF_023897955.1 Schistocerca gregaria | reverse complement strand
CATACTAAAAATTTGTTATCGCTCTTGGCACACAGCATTTTGTGCCACTGCCCCACCAGCACTGGCATTTGTCAATCACAAACTTATTTAATCAATCTATATCAATTAGTTGTTTATTTGTCAATACATTAATTGTCTATTGTTTATTTACAATACTAAGAAGCTGTAATATCTTTTTGAATACAAACCTCACACTGTCTAGGCCAAGTCTTTCAGCTACATCATCCACCCAATGCCCAAGGCTCTCACCATTGCGGGCTGCTTGTAGTTCTGCACCGGCACCAACCCCTACTCCTACACCACCTTCTGAAGGTGGCAAATGCAGCATGGCCCTTGTTGCTGTATCTACTAGACTCGGCCAGTCCATCTGACGGGCATCTGGCAATGGCAGCGACAGGGGCTCCGTTTTTGATCCACTACCAGTGCCGACTGTTCCTCCGACAGTTATCTGTCGTCGATACGCTGGAATGCTACAATAATGACAGCTATTAAGGCATACACAGTAGCATGAGAAAAATCAACATACATTTTAATTACATTACATTAAAAAAGAATTTCACCTTCTCACTTTCATTAATGTGCCAAAGCACTCTTTACAACAATTTGTGGCTTCAAAGAGGAAACAAAGTAAAAAATGCATCAGAGACATATCATTCGCCAGTTTCTCACATATTGTTGTCACCTAATGTGCAGCTTAGAAAAACAATGAACACTGCATGAAAATTTTGAGTTTTTCACATGCTTCTCACGTCCTCTAAAACGCCCATGGAATCCCCAGTTTCCAGCAGTACAGCATGTGTTCAATGGTAAAATTGCTTCAGCTACCTTCAGAACAACATGTAACTACGTAAGATGCCAGTAGGTCATTCAATGAGCAAACTGAAGACGTGAGTTGAAATAGATAGCAACATAAGGATATTGTGCAGCCTGAAGCAGAAGTACTGGTGCAGAGAGAGAGAGAGAGAGAGAGAGAGAGAGAGAGAGAGAGAGAGAGAGAGAGAGAGAGAGAGAGAGAGAGGGGGGGGGGCATTAGAATGGGGCTGAGTTTATTTGATGTCTCTGATGTGTTTCAGGTAATTCACAGACAAATGTTTCACCATCTTTAACATTCACTAAATAAAACTATGGAAGAAAAATACAATAACCAAAGGTGCCATATTTCAAGACTGTGCTGTTGGTTCCCACAACAATCACTGTCCACCAACAGTGTGTGGCAAACCAGCACTAGTTTTTGTTTCACTAGCTACAAATTTAGATTTCACATGTCAAAATAAAAACAGTTAAGAGATTGCAATACTAGCTCTCCAATGAGAGAAACTAATTGAGAACCATATATTTATCATCTAACTGCAAAATATTATTATTATTATTATTATTATTATTATTATTATTATTATTGTGTTAGACTCGTCTAACAAACAAACTTTTTTTTATTACTATTCTTTTTGTCTGTCTCAGGGCATACCTGTCATCTCTATCACGGGGAATGATCTTGTTGTCAGTCGGTGCTGGACTTGACGCCGTACTAGCATTTGAGATAACTGTAGCTGGTCTTGCCGTGGTAAGTATTACTTCACGTTCACGTTCTCGGTCACGACTGTGGTCACGATCTCTCTCTCGCTCCCGTTCACATTCTGGCTCAGCTTTGTTTACACAAAGCTTCTCCTGGTCATCAACAAGCAGTATGAATGCACAGGAAACATAAAATACAAACCACAGTATGAAATAAAAAGTATTTTTGAATGGAGCGTCTAATTACTTGGGGGCCAAAAAAGGAACAATTTGAGACTTGTTGAGAGACAAAACTTCGAAATTATATTCAAATCTCTCATTTTTATAATTTAAAAAATACAATTACCTAAGGAATGCAAAATTACATGTGAAAAGCTAACACTAGCCTACTTTTCCATGTATTGAGCTGTACGAATTTTTTTATAAATTTCAAAAACTTCAGTGTGTTTTCAAATTTGCATGCTTTCAAATTTGCATTTCTGTCAAATTTGACCTTAAATTTACTCCTCTAGGGAGCCAGAAAATAGATACCACTCTTGTACCAGTGATATTTTCTGCAATCATTTTTAACAAGTGATACAAAATAAGTATTCATTGCAATATGCAGTGGCTAATTTAAAAACAAAAATATTATTTCTCGAAATGCCATATGTTTACTTTTAGCAAGAAAACACCTGTTATACTACTTGATGTGGAAATTTTAGGATGGAAAGCAATACGCAGCAAAGACAAATTATACTGAAAAACCATAAACAGTATTATAAGTCACTGTTTGTAAATTTAAACACTGATGTTTATCTTTAACAATTCCGTTTACCTTCATCATATATAGTACAGGCCAATCTGAAATGAATACAGGAATTACCAACAAACATCTGCACCAATTTAATGCATTGCAATATACTGATACGAGTTACAGAGAATGTAAAAGAAAATTCAAAATTTTCATTGCTGTGCAAGACTGAGCACCGCCAAATTGGGGTATGAAGGGTTGTACATTTTTAAATCAACATCTTTCAACCCACTGATTTTGGCCACCTTCATCTGTGGAGCTAACAGCCATGGATTTCACCACCAAAATAAGGATTATTGAGTTATTAAAAGTAACTTCATTCTGGTGAGTTTGCAACAATATTAGGTATCAGTGTGGTGGACCTACACAGCTCTGGCAGCAAGTAAAATCCTATGACACAGACATCATCATCATCATCATCATCATCATCATCATCATCATCAATTGCACACTTGAGGTAGATAAACTGATTATACCTTTTCAGGATTATCTTCATAGTCTGGATTAATTAGCCTCATTAGTTCTTCTTGCAAAGAACTTGAGGTAAGACCAGAACTAGCACGGTGCTCTCTGTCTGTCCGAGACCTTGGTGTTACTCCAGGCCTGAGCCGTGCCTCTCCAGGGCCTGGGTGGTTCCCAGTTGCATTTGCTGGACGAGGACTGAGGTTTCGACTGCTTCCACTGCTGGCATTGGTTTGCTGAGACTGTTGCTGGCGCCGAGGAGTGCGACGAAGACGAGGTGAAACTCCATCGCTGCCACCACCGGACAGGTCATCTGCCAAAATTCATAACCAGTCATGAAAACAAAGGTGGAGACTTTACATGACAATGTATGATAGATCAATTCATTTAATGTTAATAATCACTCCACTAGTGATATTTTTGAAATGATCAATTACACAGCTCCAACACAAAGTCAACATTGTGATAAAAATGAATGGAAACATATGAGGCATTCGTCACTGAAGCATAAATTATCTTGTGTGTATCTGACAGGACTTATTTGTGTAAAATAATTTTAGTCAACATACAACACAAAACAAGAAAAGATGCACCCCTCACACTGTCTCAAACAGTACGCCTAGGCTCCTCAATATAGGGTAATGAAAATTAATTACAAATTAAGAAGGAAGAAGTTAATTCTGATGATAAGTATACACTGAGAAGAAAGCTATAGAAGGCACTGGCAGTGAAAATACTGCTACAAATTGGATGAATGAATACAGGATTAACTGACAACTTAAGTTTAACACAACTTGTTATGTATCCCACTAATCATATACAGCTGTACATATAAGTACAATTTTTCTGTTATTTTTTTATTGGCGTAAAAATTATTGTAAGTACAGCACTATCTGACAAATCTTCTGTACACAAACCAGACTCATTGTAAATACGTATCTTGAGATGAAGAAATCACAATTCACTCTCAAAGAACTGTAGAAGAAAATGTTAAACAATTTAAACATAGATTTTGATTTCTAGAACCTAGAGTTTATCAAGACACTTCAATGTCCATATGTTGGTGAATAAACAGTTCTGCTCACAAAGTGAGAAAAACTAAATTTCACAATAATTGTCCCCATTTTATTTTCATTTTCCCTCCCCTTAGAATAGTTTTCTATGGCTTGTTGGTCTTACGAGGAAATTATATTTCATAATTCATATAATGATTTGATCAAATCCTTCAGTTTTATAGTTTCAACAGTGTAATGTACCTACGCATTCCCCATTTTTTATGACTTTGAATCTTTATGAAAACACTTTTAGAAATAGCAACAATGGGAAACAATTGGTGGTGATCACACAAATATGAAAAGCAAGACGAATCACTAATGAAAGAATTTCTCACAATCAAAAACTTTTGTCAAAGCTGTGATTGAAAGGTGGTGTTCTACAATGCGGGGGCACTCTCAGTGTGTAGAGAATATCACACAGATTTCTGCTCTCACAAGATGAAAAAAATCCATATAATAAAACTTCAGACTTGACAGACAGAGCTGAAAATATAGAAGGGAAAACATGAAACAATCATTCGGCATTACTGCCCGAGGGAAACTGTGTGAAGTTGTTCAGACACCTGATGCAAGTCTTCCTATTCAATGCCACTTTGGTGGCTTAGGACAAAACAAGCACCTAGTCCCCAAGCAAAGAAAATTTCCAACCCAATCAGGAGCTGAACCTGGGACCCCATGATCTACAGATATAGCAACACTAACCACTAAAACATGAGAAGATTTTCCATCATCAAAATTTTGTGCACACACTCTGAGAAAGCTTGTTTCTGAATATCAAAGATGTTGCAATATACTGGTGATTGGTGGAGTGAGGACAGATGAACATTTAACTTTTGAGACACTAATACAATTTCCAGTTTTCAAATCTTCCTCCTTCAATCCCAAGTATTTACATGCATCCAGATGAATCGGCTTTAAATGTCATTAATGCCAGAATATATGTTCATAAGCAATTACCCATATCACATAAGAATCAAGGTGATTGGCACCACTTGCTCTGGTAGGCAACCCTCATTAGGGAACTGCCACAAGATGCCTGAGAGACAGTGTAAAGATTACTAAAGCTAAAATTCATAACCAGTTCTACGAAAACCTGTCCAGTGTTAATTGTAAATTATGTTATGTTCATTTTAAACAATGTGCAAAGTGACCTTTGGAACTTATATAAGCAGTAATGTTGGAAGCTAAATTGAGTTAGAATGGCTTCAGTTTTGGGACTGGTCTTATGGAATATGGTTAGGTGAATATAGGGTTATAATAAGACTGAGGCGCCAAAGAAACTGTAATGTGTGTGTGTATTCAAATACAGGGATATGAGAACAGGCAGAAAACAGCGCTGCAGTCAGCAACATCTATATAAGATGACAAGTGTGTGAGGCAGTTGTTAGATTGGCTACCGCTGCTACGATGCCAGGTTATCAATATTTAAGCGAGTTTGAATGTGGTGTTATAGTCGGTGCATGAGCAATGGGACACAGCATCTCCAAGGTAGTGATGAATTGGGGATTTTCCCCCTATGACTCTTTCACAAGTGTACCGTGAATATCAGGAATCCAGTAATACATCAAATCTCCGACATCGCTGCGGCTGGAAAGACTGCAAGAATAGTACCAATGACGACTGAAGAGAATTTTTCAGGACAGAAGTTCCCCTTCCACAAATTGCTGCAGATTTCAGTGCTGGGCCATCAACAAGTGCCAGTGTGCGAGCCATTCAATAAAACATGATCGATATGGGCTTTCAGAGCCAAAGGCTTAATCGTTTACCCTTGATGACTGTATGACACAAAGCTTTATGCCTCGCTGGGCCCATCAACACTGACATTGTACTGTTGATGACTGGAAACATGTTGCCTGGTCGGACAAGTCTCGTTTCAAATTGTATCGCATAGATGGATATGTACGGGTATGGGGACCCTGCATGTCAGCAGGGGACTGTTGAAGCTTCTGGAGGCTCTGTAATGGTGTGGGACATGTGCATTTTAAGTGATATGGGACACCTGATACGTCTAGATATGAATCTGACAGGTATGTAAGCATCCTGTCTGATCACCTGCATCCACTCATGTCCATTGTGCAGTCCAACGGACTTGGGTAATTCCAGCAGGACAGTGTGACACCCCATAAAGCCAGAATTGCTACCAAGTGGCTCCAGGAATGCTCTTCTGAATTTAAGTACTTCCACTGGCCACCAAACTCCCCAGAAATGAACATTATTGAGCATATCTGGGATGCCGTGCAACGTGCAGTTCAGAAGAGATCTCCACCCCCTTGTAGTCTCATGAATTTATGGACAGCCCTGCAGGATTCATGGTGTCAGTTACCTCCAGCACTACTTGAGACATTACTTGAGTCCATGCCATGTCGTGTTGTGGCACTTCTGTGTGCTCAGCTACATGATATTAGGCAGGTGTACCAGTTTTTCTGGCTCTTCAGAGTACAAAGTCAAACAGGGGCAATGCAGGAGTGGATTTAATAATGAATAAGGAAATCAAAGTGGTTAAACTACTATGAACGGCATGTTGTCGTCGTCGTCCGTTCTAAGACTGGTTTGACGCAGCTCTCCACGCCTCTCTATCCTGTGTGAGCCTCATCATCTCTGGGTAACTACTATGATTTTTACCCCCCCCCCCCCCCCCCTCCAATACTAAATTGGTGATTCTTTGATGTCTCAGAATGGCTCCTATCAACAGATCCCTTCTTTTAGTCAAGTCTGCCACAAATTTTTCATCTCCCAACTCTATTAAACACTTCTTCATTAGTTATGCAATCAACTCATCTAATTTTCAGCATTCTTCTTTTAGCACAACATTTCGAAAGCTTATATTCTCTTCTTGTCCAAACTATTTATCATCCATGTTTCACTTCCATACATGGCTTCACTCCAGACAAATACTTTCAGAAGAAACTTCCTAACATTTAAATCTATACTTGATGTTAAAAGATTTCTCTTCTATAGAAATGGTTTTCTTGCCATTCCCAGTCTACATTCTATATCCCCTCTACTTCATCCATCACCAGTCATTTTGCTGCCCAAATAGCAAAAGACATGTACTACTTCAAGTGTCTCATTTCCTAATGTCATCAGCAAACTGCCATGTTATTTATTTCTTCTTCCTGAACTTTAATTCCTATTTCAAATTTTTCTTTGGTTTCCTTTACTGCTTGTATCAGAGGTAGGCAACAACCCTGTCTCACAGCCTTTCCAACCACTGCCCCTCTTTCATGCCACTCAACTCTTGTAACTACTGTCTAGTTTCTGCAGAAGATGTAAAAAGTGCTTCACTCCCTATATTTTACCTCTGTTACATTCAGAATTTGAAAGAGAGTATTCCAGTCAACATTGTCAGAAGGTTTCTCTAAGTCTACAAATGCTATAAATGTGTGTGTGACTTGTCTTAAACAATCTTCTAAGACAAGTCATAGGGTCAGTATCGACTCGCGTGTTCCTACATTTCTCCAGAATCCAAACTGATCTTCTCCTAAGATCCACTTCTACCAGTTTTTCGATTCTTCTGTAATGAATTCATGTTAGTATTTTGCAACTATGACTTATTAAACTCATAGTTCAGCCCTAAGAACAGCATAATTAATGCATTATCATAGCCAAGACACACACAAAGCCGACAGCTACCACTATAGCACAAGTTTATACATCACATTGGTCTGTAGATGAAGAAGCGATTGAGAAAATGTATGACGACATAAAAGAAATTATTGATCTAGTTCATGGAGACAAAAATTTAAGTGTGACGGGATACTGGAATTCAATAGTAGGAAAAGGGAAGGCAAGGAAAAATAGTAGGTGAATATGGACAGAGAGAAAGTAATGAAAGAGGAAACTGCCTTGTAGAATTTTGCACAGAGTGTAACTTAATCACTGCTAACAGTTTAAGAACCGTAAAAGAAGATTGTATACAGTGGAGAGTCCTGGAGACATTGCAAGGTTTCAGAATGACTAGACAATGGTAAGACAGACAAGTCAGAACCAGATTTTAAACTGTAAGATATTTCCAGAGGCAGATGTGGACTCTGACCATAATTTATTGATTATGAACTGTAGATTAAAACTGGAGAAATTGCAAAAAGGTAGGAAATTAGGGAGGTGGGACCTGGATAGTTTGTAAAGACCAGAGATTGTTGAGAGTTTCAGGGGGATCATTAGCTAATGTTTAACTAGAACATAGGAAAGGTATACAGTGAAAGACAAATGGGTAGCTTAAGAGTTGAAATAGTGAAGGCTAGAACATTCAAATAGGTAAAAAGACAATTCCTGGTGGAAATCCTTGGATAACACAGGGGATATTGAATTTAACTGACAAAAAAAATTACTGGAGGCATATTTCAGTATCAGATAGATAGTTGCCATGTACAGGAAAATTAAAGAGGCCTTTGGAGAAGAGAGAAGCAGCTGTATGAACATCAAGACCTTTCAGATGGGAAACCAGTCCTAAGCAAAGAAGGCAAACTGAAATGCTGAAGGGGTATATAGAGATTCTGCACAAAGGAGATGAATTTTAAGGTAATATCATTGAAATTGAAAAGGACATAGATGAAGATGAGATGGGAGATATGACACTTTGAGAAGAATTTGACAGAGTACTGAAAGACCTGAGACGAAACAAGGCTCCAGGAACAGACGACATACCATCAGAAATGCTGACAGCCTTAGGGCAGCCAGCCGTGACAAAACTATTCCATCTGGTGTGCAAAACAACAGACACCTTGTGGATTTCTTGATTATTATCTTTGAATGCTGTTGAACGTAACATATGACTGATATGGCACATAATCTACCACGCTACTGCTCCTCTAGACTTCGTGAAACTTGGCAACTGGGTCGTGAGCATACCTTCAGTTGTACATATTTGAAGAGGTTTTGTTCATGCCCAACTCACCTGACGTAATTGTCTTACAGGCCAAATATATACGGATTTGATAAAAATGCGTATGGTTCATGATGTGCACAGGTAGCCCTTACTATTCAGCTAAAAGTTTACATCAGTGCCACCAGATGGTAGCACACTGTGGTAGAATATTCTCCCCATTTCCTTGTCAGAAATCCTGTTAGATAGCACACTACTCAGGTCTAGTTCACTCACTATGTAGTAAAAGTGTGTGGAATGTCAGATCCCTTAATCGAGCAGGTAGGTTAGAAAATTTAAAAAGGGAAATGGATAGATTAAAGTTTGATATAGTGGGAATTAGTGAAGTTCAGTGGCAGGAGGAACAAGACTTTTGGTCAGATGAATACAGGTTTATAAATACAAAATCAAATAAGGGTAATGCAGGAGTAGGTTTAATAATGAATAAAAATGGAATGCGGGTAAGCTACTACAAACAGCATAGTGAACGCATTATGGTGGCCAAGATAGATACGAAGCCCACACCTACTACAGTAGTACAAGTTCATATGCCAACTAGCTCTGCAGATGACGAAGAAATTGAAGAAATGTATGATCAAATAAAAGAAATTATTCAGATAGTGAAGGGAGATGAAAATTTAATAGTCATGGGTGACTGGAATTCGGTAGTAGGAAAAGGGAGAGAAGGAAACGTAGTAGATGATTATGGACTGGGAGTAAGGAATGAAAGAGGAAGCTGCCTGATAGAATTTTGCACAGAGCATAACTTAATCATAGCTAACACTTAGTTTAAGAATCATGAAAGAAGGTTGTCTACATGGAAGAACCCTGGAGATACTGACAGGTTTCAAATAGATAACATAATGGTAAGACAGAGATTTAGGAACCAGGTTTTAAATTGTAAGACATTTCCAGGGGCAGATGTGGACTCTGACCACAATCTCTTGGTTATGACCTGTAGATTAAAACTGGAGAAACTGCAAAAAGGTGGCAATTTAAGGACATGGGATCTGGATAAGATGAAAGAACCAGAGGTTGTACAGAGTTTCAAGGAGAGCATAAGGGTACAATTGACAGGAATGGGGGAAAGAAATACAGTAGAAGAAGAATGGGTAGCTTTGAGGAATGAAATAGTGAAGGCAGCAGAGGATCAAGTAGGTAAGAAGACGAGGGCTGCTAGAAATCCTTGGGTAACAGAAGAAATATTGAATTTAATTGATGAAAGGAGAAAATATAAAAATGCAGTAAATGAAGCAGGCAAAAAGGATACAAACGTCTTAAAAATGAGATCGACAGGAAGTGCAAAATGGCTAAGCAGGCATGGCTAGAGGACAAATGTAAGGATGTAGAGGCTTATCTCGCTAGGGTAAGACAGATACTGCCTACAGGAAAATTAAAGAGACCTTTGCATATAAGAGAACCTCTTGTATGAACATCAAGAGCTGAGATGGAACCCAGTTCTAAGCAAAGAAGGGAAAGCAGAAAGGGGGAAAGAGTATATAGAGGGTCTATACAAGGGCAATGTATTTGAGGACAATATTATGGAAATGGAAGAGGATGTAGATGTAGACGAAGATGAAATGGGGAATACGATATTGCGTGAAGAGTTTGACAGAGCACTGAAAGACATGAGTCGAAACAAGGGCCCGGGAGTAGACAATATCCCATTAGAGCTAATGACAGCCTTGGGAGAACCAGGCCTAACAAAACTTTACCATCTAGTGAGCAAGATGTATGAGACAGGCGAAATACCGTCAGACTTCAAGAAGAATATAATAATTCCAATCCCAAAGACAGCAGGAGTTGACAGACATGAAAATTACTGAACTATGAGTTAATAAGCCGTGGCTGCAAAATACTAACACGAACTCTTTACAGACAAATGGAAAAACTGGTAGAAGCCGACCTCGGGGAAAATCAGTTTGGATTCCGTAGAAATGTTGGAACACATGATGCAACACTGACCCTACGACTTGTCTTAGAAAATAGATTAAGTAAAGGCAAACCTACGTTTCTAGCAATTATAGACTTAGAGAAAGCTATTGACAATTTTGACTGGAATACTCTCTTTCAAATTCTGAAGGTGGCAGGGGTAAAATACAGGGAGCGAAAGGCTATTTACAATTTGTAAGGAAACCAGACGGCAGTTATAAAGAGTCGACGGACATGAAAGGGAAGCAATGGTTGGGAAGGGTGAGAGACAGGATTGTTGCCTATCCCCTATGTTATCCAATCTGTATATTGAGCAAGCAGTAAAGGAAACAAAAGAAAAGTTCAGAGGACGAATTAAAATCCATGGAGAAGTAATAAAAATTTTGAGGTTAGCCAATGGCATAGTAATTCTGTCAGAGACAGCAAAGGACCTGGAGAGCAGCTGAACGGGATGGACAGTGTCTTGAAAGGAGGATATAAGACGAGCAACAGAAGCAAAATGAGGATAATGGAATGTAGTTGAATTAAATCAGGTGATGCTGAGGGAATTAGATTATGAAACGTGAGGCTTAAAATAGTGAATGAGTTTTGCTATTTGGGGAGCAAAATAATTGATGATGGTTGAAGTAGAGAGGATATAAAATGTCGACTGGCAATGGCAAGGAAAGCGTTTCTGAGGAAGAGAAATTTGTTAACACTGAGTATAGATTTAAACATCAGGAAGCCTTTTCTGAAAGTATTTGTATGGAGCGTAGCCACGTATGGAAGTGAAACGTGGATGACAAATAGTTTGGACAAGAAGAGAATAGAAGCTTTTGAAATGTGGTGTTACAGAAGAATGCTGAAGATTAAATGGGTAGATCACGTAACTAATGAGGAGGTATTGAATAGAATTGGAGAGAAGAGAAACTTGTGGCACAACTTGACTAGAAAAGGGGATCGGTTGGTAGGGTATATTCTGATTCATCAAGGTATCAAATAGTTCAAATGGTTTTGAGCACTATGGGACTTAACTTCTGAGGTCAACAGTCCCCTAGAACTTAGAACTACTTAAAGCTAACTAACCTAACGACATCACACACATCCATGCCCAAGGCAGGATTCAAACCTGCGACCGTAGCGGTCGCACGGATCCAGACTGTAGCGCCTAGAACCGCTCGGCCACAATGGCCAGCACATCAATGGCTCACCAATTTAGTATTGATTGGTTGGTTGGTTGGGGTTGAAGGGACCAAACAGCAAGGTCATCAGCCCTTGTTTCAAATGTGGTCAATTCCAATAGTGTGACATCTCAGGAAAGTCAGAACGATAAAAGGGAAAAGGCTAAAAAATGTAAAAGGGCAGTCATGTTGTCAATGGTAGAAACAAAATGAGGTAAGTCGGCAAGAGAGCAAACCCAGCACTATGCTAGAGGCAGGAAATATCCCACCTCTGAAGCAGCCAAGGCAAGACTACCTGCGACTTAAAAGGTGCAACCGCTACAATGGGGAAGTACATATGGGAAAAGGAGACTAACCAATCCTAAAAATGATAAAAACAGAGTAAAAGGGGAAGAAAAGAGGATCTCAGCCAGGGAGGGGAGTTGGGAATCTCCAAACATGGCTTACAATGGAAGATACCCCAAACACTCACTGCCCCGCCCCAACACCAGAGAGAGATTAAAAACCTTAAAACTGATAATAAAAACCACTTTCCCAGAGGAAACCGAGAACCAGGTCGACCATCCAGGAATTGTCAGCCAACATCGAAGGTAAAGTGCGTGGGAGTCTGTACTCAGCACACAGAGCCAAAAGAAAAACGCATTCTACCAAAATGCGGGCTACTGACTGGAAGGCTCCACAACCGCAAAGTGGGGGTGGCTCATCTCACAAAAGAAAACCATGGGTCAGCCTGGTATGGCCGATGCAGAGATGACACAGTGTGGTCGGGTCCTTTTGGGAGAGGCGAAAGGAAGAACGCCACAGGCCTGGGGTGTCACCTTAATTGCACAAAGACAGGGAAGTAGCCTCCCAACAGTTGGCTCATGATTGTGCGAAGTGGGATTTGATGTGAAGCCGTAAATCCGCTGCAGGAGGAATTCAGTAATGGAGGGCAGCGTGGAAGGTAAAAATCGTAGAGGGAGACACTAAACAGATTCAGAAGGATTGTAGGTTGCATTAGGTACTGGGAGATGATGAAGCTTGCACAGGATAGAGTAGCATGGAGAGCTGCATCAAACCGGTCTCTGGACTGAAGACCACCACCACCACCACCACCACCACCACCACCACCACCACAACAACAACAACAACAACAACAACAAAGCAAAATTAGGTAGGACATTAGTATAAGTTACTGATTGTAAACCTATTTTGTGGGTTTCTGAATGAATTACAGTATATTAAGTTACAAATTTTATCATATAGTAATCCATTTGAGGTGCTGAGAATCATGAGGACCTCAAGCTCGTCACTGTCTATTGAGAGATAGTAGATTTATTCATGCTTCTGAAATCTATTGATCTTGTGGCGAGTCAGGTTTATACGTGCTGTAGACCCATATTCTATATTTGAAAATTCATGAAACGCTGTATCACTGGTTTCTCTGGGATTTACTTAAATGTGGGGTAGGCGGCAGTGCGCTTTATGCCCTTATGGATCACAGTACCTCATTTGTATTCTAGTCAAGAGACCATGTTAGTAGACATTACTACTAGAGCATAATCATTTCCATAAACAGCAGCTTGTGTTAGGAGTCTGCTGTGCAGTGATCGGCTTTCATACGTAGCGTAAACATGAACTATGCTGAATCTATTTTGAATGCTAACTGAAAAGTAAATCTGTAAAAAATGGGTCGTGAATCATGCTTAGTAGGTAGGGCACTTGCCAGCGAAAGGCAAGGGTCCTAAGTTCGAGTCTCGGTCTGGCACACAGCTTTTATATGCTGTGAAATTTCATATCAGGACACACTTTGCTGCAGAGTGAAAATCTCATACTGGGAACAGAAAAGAAAATTACCAGGAAAAGTTAGCTGCAGACCAACTAGGGCTTCCAAGAGCAGATTTAGAGAGTGACAAAATCAAATAAGTGTGACTACAAGCGAACATTTAACAAGAAAGCGTACATTTAGCACAGGTTATTGTGTGGGTGCAGCCTAAGAATATTCGATTTTCAGCCTGGAACTAATACTTCTGTGAAGGATACTAATACTTCTGTTAAGGATATTTTACATTTGTCTGAAACAATGGAAAACCACATTAACTCCTGCTTGCACAAAAATTCTAAACAGTGAGTTGCAAAACCTCACATTAATTCGTTATTGCCCTAAACTGTACTTAATTATGTATAAAACAACAAAATTCCACAAAGACAAATCTTTCTTTCATCAGACAAGTTATGCATCTATTATTATTATTATTATTATTATTATTATTATTATTATTATTGGCAGTGGCTGTAATCATATAAACTTGTTGATAAGCGCAACTGTTACACAGCAGATGCTATTAATTTCAGACACTCAGATTTATCTGAATCTGAACATTTGTTAACACCCAAAATGTATACTGAAGAGCCGCCACTGCTTTCAATGCTATTAAGGCTATTTGTTCATGTAACGCCTATTCTACATAACTGCTAAGTGGGCTTCCTTGCATTTCCAGTGGTATAGCAAATGCTTTTTGTTGACACTTTATTATTAACAAGGTAGGAAGTACAAACATCTTTAAAATTCTGACACCCTCAGAAAACTGGCAGTGCATAATTAAAATCAAGGCCCACTGAAAATTAAAGTTTTTTTTTTTTTGCCTTTATGTTACAAAACTGTCAGACAGCCCTTGGAAGTGATTTCTTGTGATGAAAAAAAATAATCAGAACAGGCAAAACAAACCTTCACTTGGAGCCCCAAATAATCGTTCGCTGGCAGCAGAGCTAGTATCCGTGGAATGTCCGTCACTAGGAACTCCCGTGAGAAGAGGCAGGGCAGGTGGAAGACTGCAAGTCATTACTTCTACCTGTCACAATAAAGCCAAAACTTGATTTTAAGTTAACAGGAGTATTCAAAAGCAAGACATCAACACAGCTAGAAATTTTATATTTTATGACCATGTTCAATGTAAAAGCAATCTGTATGGAAGAGAATAATTATTTGTTCAGGAGATTTGTACTTTTTGTTCTGTAAACACTTCATAATGTGCCTATGGCACAAATTCTGTCAATTTTTGTTTGACTATTATTAAGAGACAAAAGAGACAATAGACAAAATGACAGTATGTATGAAATTAACACCATAAAGTCACGAAAAACACATGAAGGGAATAACAGTTAGTTTAAAACACACCCTAATTAGTTTATCCAGCTTACTAATTTTAGAATTAACCTGTGATAACTGCAGGACTGAGTTACATTGCAGCTCACCTTAAACTCATTCTTTCATTCATTCCTTCAACAAATAACTGTCAGTGGAATATTCCAGAATCACAACAGGGGTTTAATGATGTCTACTGTTTGAACCTTAAAGCCTGGCCATCATGGTGCACAATCATATTGTACAAACCTTGATACAATGGAATAATTAGGAGGTGTGTGTGGAGGAGGGGGGCTTAGGTTTTGATGCAGTTGTGTGTCTCAAAGAAAAATTATTATGGGGTCATATTTAACTTTTCCCCCACACTAAATATTCTGAATTTTACTCAGTGATAGATTGATAATTAGTATATAACAATTTTACTTTGATATCTCAAAAGGACCTAATAGTGTTCCTTATCCCCCATGCACAGGCACACTCATATTTTAAGAGCAATACATGTTAATCCATACACACTCAATCATTTATCATTTTTTTACACTCCTGAAAATGATCTGTTAAATGTGAAAATGCCATGACGGAACATGATGTGGAGTCTACTTGAAACTCTAGGTCTCTTCACAGCTGGCTGGGTAGAGAGTTCAAAGGTCAGAGGAAGGCATGACAGAGGATGGAGGCATTCGTCAAAAGCTTGGAATTTTATTCTAATTTGATGCACCAAGGAAACCAAGAACTTTTTACACAAATCACTACGGTGTTCAAACTTAACTTCAGATTTAAGACTGCTTTATTTTCTACACCACAATGACAGAAAAAAATAATCTAGACTCCTTGCATAATTAAGGAAGTACTAATTGTCATACATTAGTACAATCTCTCTCTCTCTCTCTCTCTCTCTCTCTCTCTCTCTCATTTCCAGCTGTGTCATGCTATGACGACTTCATCAAAACTGACCACATTGGTGGCAGTGGATAAGCAGTTTGCCACAGCCATTTTCTTGCACTCTGCCAGAACATAAGGAGGGTGCACACTCCTGTGCAGTCCTATAGCAAATGGCACACAAAACCATTTTGAGAAACAGAGAGCACAAATGCAGATGTTTGTGGACTTAAATGAGTCCTCTAATTTTCAACTAACTTAATGTGTTTGGCAAGAAAACAAATTTGCAGCATCAACCTCAATGCTTTTATATCAGACCTCTTGTACAGAACACACTTGGGTAAGCTATTCATATACTGCTACTAAGGTGAATGAGCAAGTTGAAACTTTTTACTGAATATCATTCAGATTCCAAAACTTGTTATATATTATGAACAATATCATGAACAGGATAGATTACTACTCACTATGAAGATGATACACTTGAGACACAGAAAAGCACAACGCGAAAAGTCTGCTACAATTGGGCTTTCAGCCAAAGAAAGCAGCTGTTACGTGACTGCTAACCTATTATTCTGTCAGGGTATAGTGAGTGAGTGAGTGTGTGTGTGTGTGTGTGTGTGTGTGTGTGTGTGTGTGTGTGTGTGTGTGTGTGTGTAGCAATCTTTTTGTTGTGCCTGCCTGCAATTCAATGTCATCTTTATGGTGAATAGCAATTGATCCTGATAACATTGTTGATATTCCAACTTTTCATTGTTTAAAGTACCATGAGAGTTCTTAGTAATATAAGCTGCTACTTTTGACTAACATCAGTAATTTAAGTTATTTTTTTTATGTAGCACCAGATTACCAACATAGTTTCTGTTAAAATGTCTCATAATGGAAATGCTATTGCTACTTTTGAAGGACACAATAGATGGTGGAAGAATAATCTGAGGAAGGAAGTAAATTTCCTTCACCAATAATTAATTACATTTGAAACAAGACTTGAGGCTTTTCCTGTCATCACCTTTAATTCGAGTACAGGTATGAAGCCTTGTAAAAGGATGATACCAGTATTAACCATTCTTAAAAATCATAACTGGCCAACGAAACTACACAAAGCAAATATGAACTTGCAGAATTTTATGATTGAACCTCAGAGATATACAAACAAGGAAATTTTTTTATACGTGTTACAGCAACGACACTTGTCTTTCATTAATTGTTTCAAAAGTGCTTCTCATTATTTCATCATAAAATTTGCCAGTGTTACCTTAATGTTTACCTATCTGTGAAGTATTATTTAATTTAAATTTTAAATACCTTACAGTTTCATTTTTGTATTTACTTACCTTCTGTGGTGAACGCACAGTCAAGCAGTCCAAAGTGTGTGGTAGAGAAAAGGGTGCATGGGAGTGTGAATGGGAATGAGAATGTGAATGATTCCCTCGCTGCTTAACTTGCTGGAAGGCACTGTTACCACCCGATCCCAATCGTGCTGGCAGTGGAGGTGGTGGGGGAGAGTTACCCCCATTTGGCACTTGTGCATCTAACAAAGGTGTGCCAACATTTTCCGGCTCCGGAACTTCGTACCATCTGTCATCACCCGAGTGTCCTGATGATGAACTTGTCAAAGTACCCTGTGGAAAGGATATAACTGTACTCACAAATGAACCACCTTCGAAAACTGATTCTTTCACATTCTTCAATTTCTCATTTAGAAATTTTAAGGCATGTTCCAAGTCACAAAATGCAAATTCTTACCTACAAAACTTTCAAATTACACATAGTCTTACCACAAACAACATGCACAAGTCAAGAGAGTGCACAAACATTCAACAGCAACAGCACAAACACAAAAGCAAGCCTTTTTTGCAAGGATAAGGTGTGCCATCTACAGAACTGTTTCCACCTTCATGTATGATCGCTCGTCAAATATATCATTTAAAACAATTGTCCACACACAGTAGTTCTAAGAGACTTAACTAACCTCTAATATTTAACTCAAGTTTTGTTTTTAAAAATGCTGCTAGGTTTCTGCATGTTGGTTTCCCCTCCTCCTATTCAGACTGTTGTACAAATTGCCTAATAGCACTTTTATGCATGCGATATTGTTATATTACTGTCACATACAGTAGGCCCATATAAACTACTCTAGCAGGTACAGCTGTATCATATGATGACATAATAAATACAATAAGGGGGAAGGCCTTTATAAACGTCAAATTATTGATAACCTTGCACAGATGCTTGTGGCAATCCAATGCTAAACACTAGAATGGTGAAAGAAGTCAAGACACTTTTCACCTATTATTTCCACAATAACAAATTTGAGGTTTTAATGTCTTTCCACCAAACTTTGTGAGTTTACTCATTTCTCCTATTTTTGACAACAGTGCACAGACTCAAGACAACTTTTTTTTTAGAATATTGCTGTTCTCATAATTACAAAGGTACCTGCATTACATTTTGGTTTGGTTAACACTGCTGCCTCGATGACATAGGCAATGTCAGAAAGCTTTCCACATTGGAGATTGTCACTTAACTTTTCATTTGTATGTCATGTGTTGCTACTGCTACTTGCAATCACTAGTGCTTTTTCTTCTTTCCCTGTAACAGGTATTTTCAATTGTGTAGCATCAGCATAGTCTTCTTAATGAAGATGTTTTGCATATTCTGGAGAACTCTATATCGAATCAGAAAGCGATTTATTGGACTCAGATGGCAACTTTCTTCTAGAGATAACTGATGAAGACAGAGACCAAAGTAAAGATTCTATCTCATTTCTCCCCACAACAGTCTCATGAGGCAACTTGCACAACAACGAAGGCGGAAGCTAGAGAAGGTACAGAACAAAGTCGTTAACATGCTGTCATCTGGAAGAAATGTCCTGAAAGAAACAGGAGTGTCCACTACCCAAACAAACAAGAATTTAAGCCAATGATTGGTATGATTTATGCTAGAGATCTTTGTTCTGCTAAAAGTGTTGCCTTGGATGATTTCTTCTTCTTGTTGGGGGCCTAATTTTATCATGGATAAAATAACAAGATACAGATTCTGTGAACTTATCAGACACCTCCCCAGATTAATGCATCCCTGCTGATAAGTTTACCTCTCATTTCTTAAATTTGGACAAGTTAAGCAAAACTTGTTTGTGCTCTTACTGCCCTGGTGAAAATATTAGAAATGATGGGTAATTATTCCAGAGCAAAGCAAAGGGCAGGTTTACCCAGTTTAAACCAAACAACTGATAAAAACAATCACGATTTATATAGCTGCAAAGAGACTTGGCATACAAGTACCTTTGCAATTCCTTCCCACACCATGGCACATAGGAAGACCAATCAACGTGCTGTTGGGTGAGATTGTTTTTTGTCTCATGAAGCCACAAAGCAAGGAAGAAATGCAACAGACAACTTCTTCGCTTCACTTGAGCTCACCAAACAAGTTCAATAGAATAAATCTTTTGTTAGTGGGAAGATATCCCCAACTGCATGAAGAACAACAATTCTGACTTACATTCCACTACCACCTTGAAACAGATTGATAATTTGTAGTGGACCCAGACAACATACAGAGAAAGAATAAGAATGTGTCTGTTCTCAACACACTACACCCTGAAGTAGTTATGAGCAAAGAATTAAAGAAAAAAAAACTTATCTTGTGTGATGCCACAAAGTGTGATGCCACAAAGTGTGATGCCACAAAGTGTGATGCCACAAAGTGTGATGCCACAAAGTGTGATGCCACAAAGTGTGATGCCACAAAGTGTGATGCCACAAAGTGTGATGCCACAAAGTGTGATGCCACAAAGTGTGATGCCACAAAGTGTGATGCCACAAAGTGTGATGATTATCAAGTGATTCGTGAATATTCAATTGATGTTTCTTGCAGAAGAGATCTGATTGCATGTTTTTACAATGTCCTAGACAAGACAGCAATAAATGTTTAGATTGTCTACAATCTCTACAATCAAATAATCAAAAAGAATCTTTAGAAGTAGTGGGCATCTATTCTTCAGCTGATAAATGAATTCATGAACAGGAACCAACAAATATGGGACAGGAGCAAGGAAGCCAATCAAATGAAGAAAAGGCTGGAGGATTACACAACTCAAAAAGCAAAGTAAGTGCCAAATTGGAAGATGCTAAAGAAGCAAGACAAACAGCATCTCAGACAAATACAAGAGAAAGCTGTCTGCAGAACACGTGTATGAAAAGTATCAACAACTTGCGCGAAGTGTGTTTACAATGTTTAGAAAATTACAATTGAAACAAATAAAGCAATGTTAGAAACTCTAGAAATAGGTCACATTTCTGTGTAGACATGTAACACTTTGTACCCATAACAGTAATCTACAAGAGTTAGAACTTTTGAGGTAAAACTTTGATTGAAATGTGTATGGAACACATGAACAGAGAAAATATAAACCTTATTTTAACTATATTGTGGAATTTTAATGCAAATCACACCTACAAGCTGTTCCAGGGGTATTGTATTTTCAGTTCTATTGTTGAAGAAGAAACTAGCACTTCATCTGCATCACTAATGTCTTTCTCTGATTTCACCTACTTAAGTAATACTTTGTTATATCCCTACTCTTCCATGTAAACAACAACAGTCTGATTTCCTTATGAGAATTTAGTAATCTACCTAAGTCTTTCAGTAGACTGCATACGATTCCAACTAGACTTCCATCGTTTCCAAAATATGGTCAGTAAAGCAAAGTATGGCACAATTTGCTGGCATGTCTTTCCAAGAACAAATGAGATGTCTATTAAGAATTATGTGGCTATTAAAGTATTCTATAATTATCATTAGCGTCACATTCTTTCTGACCTGAGAGCAACTATTTAGCAGGTATCCGAGAAAGTCTCCAATCTTGAATACTTTTTTTAAAACAGTTCGTTGTAATCATTAGCTGAATGGATTTAGCAGTATAGTCTGATAACTGAAGATCGTGTCTCTCTCTTTACGGTATCCCAAAGCACGTTTTATCCCTGTCCATTCCATAAGCTGTCAATGCTCGGAATTTATGAACAAGAGTGAAGTTATGAATCTTTAATTCTGGCACCTATGTTCTAGAGTAAACCACTGAATAGAAGTTGTGGCTGATTTTGTACAATTTTCAAATACAGCATTGACCTACAAATTTCCACAAAAATAGCTATACAGATAAGCCATAACACTAAAACAGAATTAAGACAAATGTTTTAACACATAAAAAGCACTTTTTTCCTTCCATTTCCTTCCACATATGAGTATTGACAAAATACAGAGAAAATGGAAACTGTTTTAATCATATTCACACTCACACTAAATCAGATTGTTGGTCATCTCCTTTATACTTGGTATATGATGCACATACTAGTAAATGGTTCAAAATACTGTTGGAAAGAAATGACTTCTGCCTAGCATCACACTGTGATGAACACAGGCAGAAAACTAACTATGCCCAGGAATACTGTCTGCCTATCTTTCTGCTCTGCTCAAACACAAACTTCTCATTTTCCAGACACTCAGCATAGAATAAAGTGTTTGTATCAAACATATTAATATTTATTGAGAGAGAAAAATTCCACACACTATCAAAGCAGAGAAAATTAAACATGTACTGGAACAAACTGTCTTTTTGAATGGTGTCAAAGACAATTCAGTCACGTCACAAAAACTGCATAAATAAAGTAGCTCCTGTCAATTTCTTCAGCTTTTAACATACTCCCTTATTTCTGAATACATTTATTGATCTGCTGTCTGGAGATCATTTCGTATTTATAGAATATAAACAACCTTTCTGTTCAGTTTCACTGACCAGTCTTCCATATTCATAGTGGATCTTGCAACCTTCTCCACCAAAACTAATATTTCAATCTTTTTCAGTGAGATGCCTCAGACAGGATTTCAGGTCAATCTAAGGCAATGAAAGTATTTTTAGTGACAAATTCTTTAGCCAAACCATTTTTAATTATCTTAAACCTCGCTGTACATTTCCCCATGGCCTCTGTTTTCTGCTATCAGCTAAGGTTATGATTTCAGCTAAATTATTTTTATCAGCAGCTGAATAGTATTGACATCTTCAACTTTTGTAGTCCTGCCTTCCTCAGTTGTGTGTAATATCACGGTATATTGATAATTTTTACTTATGGACCGTCTGACAGCAACTGAATAAAACACTATTTTAGTGCCATACGCGTTTCGCCTTTATTTTCTGCAAGGCATCATCAGTGGCAGGTTGTGTGGACAATTTCTTACATATTATGCTCCTCTTGCATTTTTGGTGGTGTTCTTCTTCTTAGGAATGCCAATTTGCAGTTTTTCCCCCCACATTCCACAGCATTATGAACTGAACGCTTGTTTCAATGCAATGAAAATAAAGGCGAAATGCATATGGCACTAAAATGGTGTTTTATTCAGTTTCTGTTAGACGGTCCACAAGTAAAAATTATCAATATACTGTAAGCTGAAAAGTATTTTTCATTTGGAATCCACTATCTCATTATCACTATTCAATGTAACTATGTCACAGTAAGAATTTGTACTAACACCACCTTGTTCCTTTTGCCTCCTCCCCCCCACCCCCCTTTCAGGTCAACTTTTGGGTGGCTGTGTCAACTGTAACAAATAAATGTTTCTTTTCATGTTGCTCCTTTCTTTGCTTGTCCATGACCTTTGTCACATCGTTCCACAAGTGACATTTTTTAGTAACTTTCATTACTGGTATCTTCATTACATTCGTGACATCTAGTATCTGTGCCTTTTTTTCATTTGTTCCTAACCTTTGGCACAGTGTTCCACGAGTCACATTTTATGGTTCATTTCATTACCAGTGTTAGCTTTCTTTATCTTCACTATATTCATGACATCTAGTCCTTTCCAGAAATTGACATCTTTTAACTGTAGCATACTTAATATCACTATCTGGCAAATTGCACAAATCTGTAACAACTGCAACCCACTCATCTAGAAGTCCATATAGAATCATCCTCTTCAATTTTCTCACCAATATTTACTGGATCTGTAACAGTTTTGTTCATCGAGCCTAGATAACTTTCCACATCTCTGCACAATTCTCAATTTTTAGCAAATATAATTTCCGTCTGAGTTGTACACTGTATGAAATTTACTATTCTTTGGGAGTATAATTTTCTTAATTTCTTCCCTAACTGTTTTTGGATTTGTAAAATTTTGTGTACCCATTTGCTGCTCATCGAATATGGGAAATACAATTCTTACACTGCCTTAACTTTATGTGATATGTAACTTTTAATCAGAAAGCAAGACACCATCACCAGGTTCTCTCTCTCCAGGCTCAATAAGCCCTCAGATCCATGTATTAGAATCATTTTTATTTAGTACAACCAGGAGGTTTAATTCACTCTATTTAGTTTCTCAATGCTGTGTCTGTTCTCCATCATCTTACGACATTATTACGAAAAGGGTAGATTGCTATTCACCATACAGAGGAGTTTGAGTTGTTGAGACAAAAAGATTGCTACACATTTAAACTTTCAACCAAAGGCCTCCTCCTAAAGTAGAAAACACAGTCGTGTGTGCGAGTTGCACTTACATGGATACACACTACTTTAGAACAAATGTATAGCAATCTCTTTGTTGTGCCTGCCTGTCTATGACATCTGAAGCCAAACTATGAGCAGCAGCATCAGCAGTGCATAATGGGAGTGACAACTGGGTGGGGGTAAGGAGGCGGCTCAGGCATGGAGGGTGAGGGATAACAGGGTAGGGGGTGGGCAATGGTGATGTCCTGTTGCAGAGCATGCAGGGACGAGATGAGGACACGGTAGAGCAGCTAGGTGCAGTTGGGAGGTTAGATGGAGGGTGGGAGAGAGATGGGGAGGGGGTGGGGGAGTTGCAGAAAAGGAGAGCAGTAAAATGACTGGGTGCCTTGGTGGAATAGAGGGCTGTGTAGTGCTGGAATGGGAACAGGGAAAGGGCTAGATGGGTGAGGACAATGGTTAACGAAGTTTGATGTCAGGAGGGTTATGGAAATATAGGATATATTGCAGCGAGAGTTCCTGCCTGTACAATTCAGAGAAGCCAGTGTTGGTGGGAAAGATCCATATAGCACAGGCTGAGAAGCAGCCATTGAAACAAAGGATGTCATGTTGGGTGATGTGCTCAGCAACAGGGTGATCAAGTCGTTTCTCGGCCACAGTTTTTTGTGGCCATTCATGCGGACAGCCAGCTTGTTGGCTGTCATGTCCACATTGAATGCAGCACAGTGGTTGCAGGTTAGCTTTTAGATCATGGGACTGATTTCACAGGTAGCCCTGCCTTTGATGGGATAGGTGATGTTAGTGAATAGACTGGAGTAGGTGGTGGAAGAATCTATGGGACAGGTCTTGCATCTATGTCTATTACAGGGATATGAGCCATGAGGTGTTTGGGAGCGTGGGTTGTGTAGATTCAGACAAGTATATTGTGTAGGTTCAGTGGATGGTGGAATACCACTGTGGGAGGGATGGGAAGGATAGTGGGCACAACATTTCTAATTTCAGGGCATGACAAGAGGTAGTCTAAATCCTGGCAGAGAATGTAATTCAGTTGCTCCAGTCCTGGGTCATACTGAGTTATGAGGGTTATGCTCCTCTGTGGCCAGAAGGTGGGACTTTGTGAGGTGGTGGAAGACTGGAAAGATAAGACAGGAGAGATGTGTTTTCATACAAGGTTGGGAGGATAATTACAGTCTGTAAAGGGCTCAGTGAGACCCTTGCTATATTTCAAGAGGGACCACCCATCAGTGCGGATGTGATGGCAGGGTGTATACCTGTAAAACTTATCAATCCTTTGAATGTTTATGGTTTTATATACTGACAGAATTTCCCAGCATTTTATAAAACTCAACTCAGGGTGGGGGAAGAAAAAACAACAACAACAACAACAACAACAACAACAACAACAACACGATTTGGAAAGATCTTTGATGTGCAGCAACAAGTACACTACATATTTTCGTGTTACGAAGGTATAAATTCAAATTCCATTAAACACCGCATGTTACTTTCCGAAGCATTGAAATCTAGTTTGCTATACACTTTTGTAAGCCAGCCATAGCTCATGTCACTTGATCTCGCAGATGACACCCACCCAACACTTTACAGAAGAAAAACCAAGCATATGTATAACATAATATTCTCCATAATTCAGAAAATATTTAAGCAGATAGAATGATTTCAGGAAAATGAAAAGTGAGCAACACCATTACCTATAAGAGGTCCAAGAAGTCTGAAGCCGAAGAACAAATCAAATTTTCTCTTGCAATTTCTACTGTCTTTAAACATACAAACTATTTCCCATCTGTTGTATAGTTTTAAAGTTTGCTGTTTCAACAGAAAGGACTAGAATACAATAAATTTAAAGAAGGTTCAAATTGAAGTCAGGGTTTAATGACCGCTTAGAAGGAACTTATTACTAAGAGAATACATGCTCAGAATGGACAAGGAGGGAGAGTGAAATTGGCAGTCTTCTTTTTTCGAGCAAACCATTACAAAAATTCGTCTTGTGGAATTTAGGAAAACCATTGGAAACAAATCTGAATGATCAGATGGGAGTTTCAAGCACTGTTCATCCTGAATGGAGTCCAGGGCCTAAACCATGAAGTCACACCTCACTTAGGAAAATATTTAATAATTGAAGTACACACTTCAGTTCAGAATGACAATGAAAATGATATACTGTAATGGCCCAAATAGACCCACACTTTTCCCCCAAAATTTCTTCTCGAAAAATTAATGAGCATGTCTTCTGCACAATCCTACAAATCCTAGTATATTTTTATATAATCAAAAATTGTGCTGCTAATTCCTCTGTTCAGAGTGGTGCAACAATATCACTAGAATTTGCAAATTAATAAATGAGGAAACAATATAGCTGCCTTTGATTGTTGACATTTCATTTAAAGAAATGACTACTGCAATATTCACAATTTTATTATTTTATACAAAAGGAAAGGCATAATTCTGTTCTAATTGAACAGCAAAATATAATTTCATCAATGAGTGGCAACATCAAAAGAAATTCACTAACTAAACTCTGACATTATTCCTTATTATACATTGTACATGGAATGGAGAAGCTGGAAAAAGGTTTGGATGAATCTGCACTGGAGAATAAGCTGAAAATTGATGTTTAATCATGGAAATTCAACATAGGGCAAACAGCTGAGCATTATTCTGAACATGAAGCTGGGGTTCTTTTCTTTGAACAAGAAAGAAACAAAGGCAATGGATACCTCTTCTTGACAAAGGATCGAATTAAAGGACTTGGAAACTGAGAGTAGAAACATACTACACACAGAATTCCATAGGAGTATTGGCTGCTGCCTCAGGTTTATGCATAAAAGTGGCCTTTCTATCCAACGAACTATTTCACTAGCACAGACACTGCAGGAAGAGTTTTACAGAAAAATTCCAATTCCAGAGCAGCATAACCCCAAAGTGGCAGCATCACTTATCTTCTACATCATGTCAACAATGCCTACACAGCATGTGTCCTTTCGGATACGCCAAGCAATACAACAGTGGACCGAAAACAGGAAAATAGAATTTCATTAAGGACAACTGAAAAAAGAAAAGCAAATTATTTCCGTGATGTTATCAGTTACTGCAGAGGAAGAAAACTTGCCACTCTCCCCCCACACCATGTTATTTTTAAGCACAAAGCTTTAGCCAAAGTAAATCGCCCTAAAGAGAGAGTATTTCATTGCCAAGAAAAAAGCTGGATGACAGATTTAATGATGGACTGGCTAGCTACTGTTTGTAATAGCATACCTGATGCACTGTTCAGTAAGACAACTATACAACTGTTGGACACCTTTAAAGGTCTCCTCGCCTTCACATAAATAGTTAAACTGTTGCAGCGAAGACAGATCTAGTAATTACACCCTTTTAATTGAAAACTTCGGTTACTTGTCACTGGAAACAAGCAATTTGAAGACTACCTCCCAGAACACTATTCAGGTCATCTATTTGGAGCAGCTCAAGCATTCAGTACATACAGGAAACTTAAAACATTCATATGCCTTACTTGAGAGCATTCAGTCTCCATGGTGCAATACCACCAGGTTCTGTCATTAAATGGTTCAAGAAGTGCTACGTATCCAAAGTCCTGGATCAATATGACAATGTACTTTGGGTGGAGAGTGGCAAACATATTACAGTGAAAGGATAGATACCAGTAGTGAATGAAGACTTATTAGAAGTCAGGCATTTGTGTGTAATTTTTCTATATTATGAGACTGAGATTAAGAGTGACACATACTGTGAACAGTTTTTACAAATGGGTAATGTGATTTAAATTCCCCCCCCCCCTCCGCCTCCCCCCCATATAAAAGCTTATATTTGAGTGCAGCTTATACTCAGGACAATACAGTGGAAGATCAATAGCAACAAATATATTAAAGCAATAATCAGATAAATAAAAGCAATGCATCTTGCAAACCTCTGGATTTGAAGGAAAGCGTGAAGGATCACCAAAAGAACGTCCACTACTACCCGTGCCGTAGCCCGAACTGGCTGACGACCTGGGCGGCGAGAAGCTGCGTTCCGGTTCCTGCTGATCATAGCGCCGCCGGTGGTTGCCAGGTACTGCTGGTTTACCTGTCCCTGGGCAAGGGACATTCTCGTAATCTCCTTCAGCCCCTCCACTTCCCACTGCACCATTACCTCCAGCAGAGGCGCGGCAGTTGGGCAATGAGCACCCTCTGGAACAATTGTTTCTGTTGGTTAGCATTAACTGCAGTAGTATATCCCCATGACACTGGGCAATCTATACTGCACAATACAGTAATGACGCACACGATTCCTAGCACTGAATTCACTCAAACTATAGCAAAAATGCTTTTCTCTTGATGAAAAGATAAGAAAAATTTCCCAAAAATAATGTGATATTGATGAAAACCCAATCCTGTTACTGAAAATGAATGGCAACTAACAAAGGTTCCACAATCCCTATTAATAATGGACTTTGGTGACCCTTAGGTATGTTGTAGAGAGACCAGTCCTGATTACCTGGCTAGGGACTATGCAAGCAATGACCCCAAGTTTCTGAGAAAATCCAAGTTGAAGTTTAAAGTGTATCTCCTAAATTTATACATTTAAATAGGTTTTGACCAAGTGAGCACAGCACAGAGGCTAAGACACATGGCTGCCGCACTGTCAGTATAGATTTAAACACTGCGCGTGTACACTTCTTTCTGCCTCCCCTCTCCTTCCCACAATCTATTTCATCATGCAGAGTATCTGTTAGCTGTGTACCTCAAGCAAACTTTTTAAAAACAGTCATTTTTGACACAGTAATTTGTTTACTAAATCAATCTTACAGAACACTTTCTTCAAATGTTTATTTTGTTTGTGGTCAAAATTCCAGAATATTTGGACTGCTCCAGTATGAAGTGTTAGCAGCTGTGGACCAATTCCAGATGCTGACAAAAATACTCACCCCATATTTTGACTTCAATTACACAACTAATACTGACGAAACTGGCTGCTGGTACCAATCTATTACAATAGATACCATGTGAAACACACAGGAAAAACTGATTTGAACAAGATTATTAGTCATTACACTATACTCTAACTGCATCAGGCAAGATATTTTCTTATGTTTTCTTATGTATGCAAGAGCTGTCTGGGGAATTTGGTCAGACTGTTCTAAAGAGAGTTGACAAGCTCACTCATGAACTAAAAAATGTAATCGTGTCTTGCACAAAAACAGGGAATTTTCCAAAGTACTGTGTGCATAGTTTTCAAAATATGTCATTCTTCAGTATGAGAGAGAAAAAAATTTCTTTACATAACTGATTTGTGGGAAGGGATGACTAATGAGACATTTACGATCAAATCTTTGTAGATCAAAGAAAAACATGTACCTGCACTATAAAAATCATCCCACCCAAATGTATTCCACTATGCCAAATCTGTGATGCTTATTTTTACAAGCAGTTTAAAATTTATCCAAAAGAAATTCAAAATGTTCCTGACTTCCTACAGACTGAAAGACATTATTTCAGAGGAAGATGTCATAAAAATACTTGAATTCTGCATTAGTTTAGTGCATCTGAGGTCTAACAAATGAAGTATGCATAGTTCACACTGAAGTTGATCTAAGTAAGAACAATCTTTTTTAATCCTAATGAAATGTTTTTTCTGGTATTGCTTCTGAAAACTGTGTGCCTGCATTATGTTCCAATACAGTAAGTGATAGCGAGCAATACGATTCTGTAATCTATTCTGTGACCAATCTAAACCACATTTGAAAGTACTACGATGAAAATAACTGTTTTTGAATATTTTGCATGACTTACCATTTAAATATATTTTATACAATGAAATCAGAAACATTAAATAAAATATAAAAAAGAAAGATGTACATGGGCAATATATCAAACATACTGCCAGCATGGCAGCCATATGAACTTTTGCCAATGCGCTAGACCGACTCGTGTGAAGGGAAACTAAAGTAACACGTATGCCTAAAACGTGAGCATTGATTTCCCTTGAAACTAGAAGCTATCACATGAAAATCTGCTATCCAGGTACTCAAGCAGCAGTCTCTCTACAACGTACTTTGGTTACAATCAGTTATTAACAAGTCTGATGGTCCCCTTGTAAGAATCTTTACAGAAACATGCAGCACCTTTTAAAACAAATATTAGTTGTACCTTTACTTACATTCAAAACAAAAATTTAGAAAAATATTTCCAACTAAATTTAAAAAGTTAGTCTAATCTTTAGTTCTGTCAAACCTTTCCCACTGTGTTGCAATTCAACACAGCACAAATCATGGAAACACAAGAAGACTAGAGCTGGCGATGAACACTTGTGTAAGATGTGTCTGCAACAGTCATTTCTTCGATTGTATTGCTCCGTCCTATACTCCATTAGCTTGGATGTGACCAGATGTGTGATTTTTGCACACACTGCTTACGTGATAGGTTTCTTAGTTCCTAGTGTCCTCAAATACATCCTCTCACATACCAAATACCTATCACCACGCCATAGTAGCAAAACCAGATCAGATATATCTAGTATCTTGGCTGTACCTATGTATCAGACTAAACTTTCCCCATCTCCTCCTCCAGTTCAGCCATGAGACTGTGGAACAAATTACACTGTAACCTGTGTTTTATTCAAAACCAGTCTGCATTCAAGAGGACGTTATCTTTCTTATCAGCATGGTTTCCCTCTCAGCAGCCACACCCACACACACACACACCCACACACACACACACACACACACACACACACACACACACACACACTGATGCGACCTATCGAAAGACTGTGGAACCACCTACTGTACTGCAAACTGCTGCAAGACACGCACGAAGAGTCAGTGAAGTTCTGGAACGTACCAACAGGGAGGTGGAGCCTCACTGACTCCAGTGCTGTAGCCAGCTGCACCAGGTTTCTCGGTTGAGGATTCCACAATGATGAGATCACCTAGCAAGTGCCACAAAAATATTCCCCAGACTATAATGCTACCTCCTCCAGCCTGGATCCTCCCAATAATTGTTGCAGAGAGTTTGCTTTCAGACATTTCATGCCAATGGAGCACAAAACATGACTGGTCTGAACAAGCATTCTGTCACCACTCAGTAGATGTCCAATTGTGGTATTGGAGTGTAAATTCCAGCCTTTATCACTGACTAACAGTAGTCAACATGGATGTGTGAAACAGGCCTGCCGTAGAAGCCCATATACAGTAACATTTGCTGAATGGTCGTTGAAGATACACTGTTTGTAGTTCCTTGGTTCATCTGGGAGGTCAGCTGCTCAACAGCTGTTGTTGACCCCTGTCATCTATGGCCCGTAAAGCCAATGGATATGCCCTTTAAGATGTCACACAAATCGCTCAGTTTCTGCATTATTACAATGACTGCACTGTTTTCCATCATGTCCCCCCAACACACTTTATATAAGCACCACTGCTAGTGCTGCCACATCTGTCTGATCGCTTATTGCACACTGATGTTTAACATAGGCCGTCATCATAATGTGACTGGACCATGTACAAACCGTTTTCTTTCTGTCCGTAAAAAAATTAGTACCTGCCACTGTAAACTATCCATGGTTCTCTGGTCCCTTCAAATTTCTTCTTTCTTCTGTCCATTTCCTCTGTTACTATTTCTCATGCTTCCTCTGAATAGTCAATGTCTCCTCTACACAGATTCCTCCTGAACTGTTGTCATGTGTTCCTGTTAGATCTCATAACTCAAATTAGAGAGGAATGTAGTGAGGAAACTGCTCAGTGTTAATAAGATCAAAATTTACTAAATTCCACATATGCATCACTGAACAAACTGTTACTGTCATCACTATCACCATCTCCACCACAATTATGCACCACTCATGTACAATGCAAAATGTAATGTTTACTCTCCGAGTATGTCTGGTTAGATGCAAGAGATCCTGGAGGACCTTTTGTTAGTAGGTGAATAAATAAATCAGGTACTTAGGTTCTTTAGGCAGTTAATTTCTTTGTCAGCGACAGCTGGTTTGTTGATTTATTAGATGACTGCATATTCTACTGATCACGTGCACCACAAATTCTTTTTGATGATGTGTGTGTGGAGTTAATCAGTTCATAAAATACCTTTTTCCAGCATTTTTATAGCTGCATGCTAAACAATTAGATAAACACCAGTAAACATCTTCTTTAAAGAATCTAACTCTCATGTATAAAATAGCTTCCAGCTTATATTACTTTACACACGAGTTTCTGCTTATTCAGGTCATTCACAGAGCATTTTCCGAGCTTCTCTTCCTTCCATAGCCTGTCATCAGCATTTACCCGCATTGCAGTCCTCTTCCGCAGACATAATCCTTCACCTGGTCTCTCCATCTTGTTCATGGTCCTCCAATTGTTGTTCTTCCACAATCTTTAGACTCTAGAGCTCCTCTTGAAAGTATTTCCTGTCCCATTCTTTCAATGTTGCCAAAACATTTAAGCCGATTTCCCTCCGCAGCTTTCTTTAGAGGATGGATTTGAAGGGTGTTTTGTACTTTTTCATTTCTTATCCTGTCCTCTCTTATCTTACCCAGGATACCTCGTAGAAAGCGCATCTCTGTCATTTGTATTCTGCTCATGTCTTTCTTTGGCCAGGTCCAACATTCTGATCCATAGATCAGATAATATGACTTGTATATCATCAACTTTGATTTGGCACATATTTTCCAATTTCTGTCTGGTATACAATAATAAAATTATATACTTAATGTATATTATATACTTAATGTATATTATATACTTAATGTTTCCTCTCTTGGTTACCTAACTTCCTGGAGATTTGAAAGCATCTAATTCTTTAATAATTTTTCCATTACAAATTACATCCTTCATTTTTCATATTTTCTGTCAATTTTCATTACTTTTTACTGCTTCTTCAATTACTCTCTGCCATGTATTTAGTGGTTCTTCCAGTTTCTGTTAATTTTCTTCACAAATCATCATACCATTTCCATATGCTACAATTTTCATATCATCTGCTGTTGAGCCTTGGTAAACTTTCCTTATTATGTTTTCCTTAACTATATTAAAATGTACTGGAGAGAGCACAGTTCTTTGTCAGATTCCTCCATTCTGATTTCTTGTCATCAGTTTAGGTATGTTATAAAAGTTGCATTCCCCTTGAAAATTCTAGTGTATTCAAACACTGCCATCTCTCTTCCCTTTTAACAGTGTCTACAACTTATTTATACCTATGAACGCAACTATGATATCTTTCCTGCATTCCCATTTTTTTCTATCTGTGTAGCTGGAGAAGTGGCATGTATAGTTTATCTTCCAGATCAAAATTCTTGTTGTTTTCCTAATTGTGGTTCTATCTTGTTCCTGATTTTTTGTAGAATTATCTTTCTACAAATGTTCAGGCAGTGGCACATAACGCTATACCTCTAATTCTCACACAGCACCTTATTACCTGTCTTGAACATAAGTCTGATAACTGCCTTTGTTCAATCATCAGAAATCTTTTCACAAGTCCATACCATTTTCATTATTTTGTACAGCCACTGAATTTTGGTAGATCCTGGAACTTTGATCCTTTCCACTGAGATATCTGCTCCAGAAGCATCACCATTTTTCACTTCTAATACAGCTCTCTCATTCAACATCTGCAAATCATACAAATCATCTTTTTCTGTTTCCTCCGAGTTGATGCGTTAAATGTTTGACATTAAGCATGTAAGTGAGAAAAGTTTAGAAAAGGTTTGAAGTTATTACAGGTGTGTGTTAAGTTAGTTAGCAACTTCAAAGTACTCTCAATCTCAAGTACTGGATGAAAATTTTGAGTATTTGCGTGCCAACAGTTGTGTTGCCTCAAGACACACACAGTTCCTGCCTCTAATACTCGCCTTCCTGTGTTAAACCCATAATTATACCTCTTGAAGAGTAGATTATGACAGCATTTTAAATTTGGTAATTAATTATGTAAATTACCGAAAGTCAGATTTTTGCTGCTCCTAGAAGTTGTTAGACTGACAACGTCCAAATTGGGCTGGGTTACATGCCCTAGGCTACTTGTTTGGCAGTACAGATATGTTCAATGTAACTCTAAACATATGATTCAAATTAACGGTGTGTTATATATTGATTTCCTAAGAATTGTATTACTTCTGTGTGAGCAATCATTTAACATCACAACATGAGGTGGTCAATAGTGGAATGTGACTAATTTACGATTGCGGTTACCAAGTTAGCAAAGATTGTGTAAATCATTAAACAGGTGGTTGTTTTCAGACACAAAAACCATCTACATCAAGAACAATCTAAATAAAGCAGAATCTGTGCTCCTGGGAGACAAGCGCTGCATTAGAGAGAAAATAAATACAAAGTTATCATGAAAGAAAACAATTAACACAACACAAACTAACTGCAGGTCTCAGATTAAACATTCCTCAAAACACGAATAAATATAACAGCAGACACAATAATCCAAATAAATTCAGATTTACCTGCGTGGAGTTCCATCTGGTAATGGAGGTATAACAGTGACAGTAACAGTGACAGAGGTCTTTAACAGGTCCACCATTTGGTCGTGTGACAGTGTTGACACTGCTACCTTGCATATCTGAAATTATCAGAATATTAACTGCAGTATCAATTAATTCCAAATCATAAGACATTACAGCTCGGAAATAAAAAAAAAAATCACTAGCATTTCACCATTATATTTATAATACAGAGGTACTTATTTTCTGTTTACTACCACCCACATATTTTAGAAATGAATACATAGTATCATGATTGTGAATACATGCATTACATAACAATCCAGGTGGAAAATGTAATTTCTGAATGAGATATATGGTGGTTTAATTTCTGTAACACATTTTCTAACTGAAAATCTGTTATAACAATCACTTTGACCATTTTGTGACATAAGTGGTGCTTCTGGGTGATTGGCTAATCACTCTCCCCTTCAGTTCAGTTTATTCGGAGCTTTTCTGAAAGTCATTTATAGAACTGAATTTTTTGTGATTACTATATGTGATGTAGGTTGCATGTGCCTTTCAGAGTCCAAATTGCCTGATTCAGTTTCAGTTTATTAACCATTGACCACTTACAGCAGAATAGGTCTGAACATTAAATATACAATTAAAAATGACACTGGTCAGTGACCGAGAAGATGCTGGAAGTTTGTTGAAGGGTTTTAAACTCATTATTTTGTGTGAGTTTGCAGTCTTTGTGAGTCTGTGTCTTGGTATGTCGAAGTCCAGTTTGCCTCTGGTTTTGTGAGGATGTATGTTCTCTCTGGTCTCGAACTCCTTGAAGTTGCTTTTGACATAAAGCAGTGCTGTGTAGATGTAGAGATTCACAACAGTTAATATCTTGTGCTTGATAAAGAGGGGCAGCAGTGTTCCTTGGGCTTAACTTTGCTCATTATTCTGATTACTTTTTTTTTTAATCTTTGAGTTTCACTGACGAAGCAAGAATGTCCCCATAACAATATGCCGTAGGAAATGTGTCACTGAAAGAGGCCAAAATATACCACCTTTAGATACTCATCAGTGACTACATCTGTCAGTCTCCAGATGAGAACACACTCTTGCTGTTTTCTTGCAGATATGGCTAATGTGTACCTCCCAGTTTAATTTTGAATCAATGTGGAATCTTGACAATTTTATTGATTTGCTTTCAACAGCTGTAGTTAAACCCAGAATTAGTAATTGTGTTTTATCAGGATTACACAGGAATTCATTAGAAGAAAACCAATCCATTACTAGTTCTAGTTTTTCCTGTATTGCCTGATGCAGTTCTGTTGTGTCACGGTGTGTACTAAGCAATGTTGTATCATCTGCATAACACACAATTGAATTTGCTCCTACATGGTAAGGTAAGTGATTAATTGCAATGATGAACAGAAAAGGACCTAGGACCGAGCCCTGAGGCACTCCAGTCCAAACTTCCTTCAGTGAGGAGCATCTATTTTTAATTGATACAAACTGTCTCCTGTTACTTAAGTATGATTTGATTACATCCAAAGTTGGTTTGTGTATGCCATAAAATTGCAGTTTTGCAAGTAAGGTGTTAGATGGCATGCAGTCGAAGACTTTGCTAAGATCAAAAAGTATGACTGATACTAGTTCCTTATTTTCGAATGCCGTTAACACCTGATATGCTCACTTTATTTCTTATCAATCATATAATCTAATTACACATCTTAATTCTCATTTCAGTTTTTCTAATTGATATTCGAGTACATAATAGCATGTTCTTTGTCTACTCCCACTCTGTGATTACATGTTCGTAACAAAATTGTATTCTGGAATTTCTTCTCATATGCCTTTCAACCAACCTACCACTGAGACTCCGCAGTACCCGCAAGCCTATGAGCAGAACAGCATCAGCAACACACCATATTTACAGTGCTATGCCAAATAAACAAGCATCACACCACCACTGTACTGAATCAACCAGCAACACGGGTCTACAGATAGCTAACAGAAGGAGCGCAAAAGTAGTCATGTGGACAGTCGACACTCACTGTTTCCCGCTTCAGACTTTCACTTGTTTTCCATCTTTTCTACAGAGTAAGATAGCTTCATCTATCTGCCCCTGCCTCTGGTTGTAAGGACCAGCCACCAGCTAACTCCCCACTGAACCATCTAATCTCATACCTTCTATTTCCTTAATTTTATTCGAACAGCTAGACTGGCAGTTGTCCTCTAACTTTCATAGTTTTAATAAGATATTATTAGTGATTTTCAAGTTCATTGATATTCTTTTATACATAGTATACTTGCTATTTATTAAGTTTAAGGATTTAGGGAAGCATGGGATCTCATTTAACTTTGTTTCATTACCATGGTTAGGTGGCATTCATTAATTTATTGCTGGGTGATAAACGTGTTTATTACAACGCATAGTTTCACAAATCCAGGGCTCAATGGTCCTCCTTACACAAGTAGTCACATACATGTGCAATCGATAAATCCCCAGAATGGATTGTACTGCTACCCAACTCGTGCAAAATCACAGCAACTACAGACAAATTGATTCACAAGATTTTCCTAATTCCATGCAGAATTTGAGTATGCACCAAACAGAAAAACATAAAATATTGTGTATCCAAAAGCACACATGCACACAAAGATTGTCGTTAGCATAATTTCCATTTCCATGCAAGTAATTGAAGAAAATTTAACCTTATAAAAATAACACACCTCAACGAGCCTGGCTCCTTGCCGGAGGCCAGCCTGCCAAGCCAGTCCGGCTGCCTCCACCTGTGTCACAACCCCATCTGGTTGCACGTGGAATCCTAATTGTCCCAACGCATTTCGATGCAGAGTCAACTCCCTCGCTTCTGCCCCAGGTGTCACTGCCCGAAGTCGTGCAGACAAGTCCGTCACATCTTCTGTCTCACCACGCATTTGTAGTGACACACATTCACCCGTGTGATGGTACAGTCGCACACTGTTCAAAATGCAGAAAAATGTATATAAAGTGAATACCTGAAGTTTGCATTCTCTGGTAAAAAGTGAAATTCTCAGCTTTAACAGAAACCTCTTAAGTGTCTTTCTTTGGTCATAGTAGAAATGAATCAGTGACTAGTTTTGTGCGAATGGGAAATGAATATACTAAGAAATAAACACTAACATTCAATTCACACCACCCAAGATACATATAAGGACTGCACTAATTATGTTACAGCTTTGATAAATTTCTAGCCATAGCAAGCTTGTAACTGGTACAGGAAGAGGGGGCGATGACACAGGGCTCGTGTTCCTGAAGCTTCTGTATTTTAACAAAAATCAGTTTCCAAATTTCTCTAATAATTTCTGGAGAATTAGTAGTATGAAAACCAAGGGTGTGAATACTGACAAGGAAAACACACACACACACACACACACACACACACACACACACACACACACAACCTGTCTCTGGCTGCTGAGGCAATTCAGAGGAAAGAAGAGAAGGGGGAGGGGGGGGGGGGGGGGGAGAGAAAGAGCGAGAGAGAGTGAGAGAGAGAGAGAGAGAGAGAGAGAGAGAGAGAGAGAGAGAGAGAGAGAGTATTTCTGAAGGAGGCCTTATTGGCCAAGAGCTTACTTTCTCAGATTCTTTTTATTGTGCCTATCTGTGACAGCATCTCTGCTATATGGTGAACAGCAATAATCCTTTTCGTAATATTGTCATATTGCATCCTAGATTTTCCAGTGTTAAGCTATAAATTACTTTTCACACATGATACTTTTCAGGTTATTGTCAGATGACTTGCCCACATTGATGGGCTTGCAGCTGGACTGGATGCAGTTATTCTTCCAGCAAGGTAAAGGCACCCATTCAAAAGTTGCCCATACCAGCTGCCAACAACGAATGTGACATGGTTTGCGAGTTCACAGGTAGAACCTGCAAACCACAGGACATTGAGTAAGGCAAGAAAAGAAATGAAGGAAGGAAGGAATAAAGAAAAAACAGAAATACTAATTAAGCAGAAAAAACTGAAAGAAACAATGTTTCCCAGTTGTATGCTCCAGAGCTGTGTTGTTGATCATAATGCTAAGTGAAATACTGATAATAGTGAATGCACACTTCAGTGTTGTATTTTATTATTATTTTCTCTAGGCTGACAATTTGGGCATCACAGTGCAAAGAAGAACCTTTGAAGAAGTATAGATAAAGTTAGAAAAAACATTAGAAACTATGAACCTTTGAGGAAGTGAAGTTAGAGAATATACTAGAAGCTATGCCAACATACAGTATTACGATAACTATCTCAGACCAAATCCCATTAAAACAAAGGTTTGTGCTTTTCACCTGCACACATGCCCAGCAAACAGAAAGCTGCATGTTAACTGGAATGGGTCTAGCCTTGAGCACACAGACCAGCCAACACAGCTCAGTGACAGTTGACAGGTCCCTCACATACAAACATTACTTTAAAAAACTCAAAATAACATAGCTGCAAAGAACAATATACTTAGAATGCTGAATGGAAGTAAGTGGGGCATCAAACCTACTGTTGATAGAACCACCGCTTTAGCATTTTACTTTTCTTCAGCTGAGTAAGCATGCCATGTCTGGTCTACATCAGTGCATGCAAAGAATATCAACATAAACTTTAACTAAACCTGTGGGCTAGTCACAGGACACATGAAGCCCACTCCATCAAAAAAAGACAAACCAAGCTTCAGGTTACAACAGTCCCAAATCTCATAGGGTAGCTTTTAACATAATGAGCAGTTCAAAGAGACATCCACTGTACAGTACGCCTTATGGTCATAAAGACTAAAATCAAGACACTTTGGATGAACCCCCTGTCAGCTACCCTATTTGAGAACATTCACCAATAGTATTGACAAACAGCAGGTCACTAAAAATGCTAAACCATTTCAGAACTGATGAAGCCCGTCAAAAACCGGTTGATATAATCGAGTCTAATGGAATCTGAAGATGACAAGTGCAACTGTGGAGAAATACAAAACATAGAAAATCTTCCAACGTGCCATAATTGTCTCGCATCTTGCTCTCTAGACAACCTCTGGCTAAGCAAGCCCAAGGCTTTCCACTTAGCCCAGTACTGGGCCAAAAATCCGACAGCTCCAGACGTGAAAAAGTAAAGCAATTGTTTAAATTACAACTGGCACAGGTATGAGAATTCTATTTTAGTTCTCAAACCAGTTCCTTGACACCAGTAAATCTCAAATTTTCAGCTGAATGTGTTTATACAAACTGCTATTTTCAGATGTCAAAGCAATGTACTAAGCACTGATGTAAAAAGTTATATTACATTACTACAATAAAAATCTTCATTATCATACACTCAGGCATCTGTGGCATGATAAAAGAGAAGATGAGTCATGTTTCAATGGGTTATTTTTTTGGAGAGGGGGTTGGTGTGAGTGGTAGAGTGCCAAGTAACAAAGAGACAGCCCCCCTCCCATCCCCAGGACAGAGCCCTGGATCCGTGCCAGACACAACCACATGAAAAAGGTAACACTTGCACCTGCATATCTTCAATGACAAATAACCAAATTGATGTAATGTAATAAAATGTGTGTCTTAAACATATTATAATAATACCCATTGTTCAAACAGTTAGCTTGGAAATGTTGCACAAACATCTTCAGTGTACACACTACTGTTCCAGGGCCATATGCAGAGCTTTGACGTCTCACAGCTGCTTGTTATTCTAAGCAATTAGAACCAATTAGCTACATATTGCATGCAAAGGAACACACAATGAGTAACTGCCAGTCACTGAGCACACTGACTGTGACACACACACACACACACACACACACGCACGCACGCACGCACGCACGCACGCACGCACGCGCGTTTGAAACCTACTCTTTCGCCCCCATCCCCTCCCTTCATAGTGACAACTACTGTGTACTGTGGCCATTGTTATTTCTGAAAACACAAGTGTCAGTCTCCAATATTAGCATCATCTTGTCTTACATACTCTAGTAACAAACCAGCACATTTCAGTGCTTCCATGTGTACAATAATGGGTTCCTCGATACCTTGTCTTTGCTATCTTACTCTACTGAACATACATTGTTACCGAGGCACTCAAATCACAGTCACAAACATCACTGTTTACCCACTGGTTGATGTTTTTGTCACCTACATCTTCACAACTAGGAAATTGTATTCTAGGCAAAAATATTTGTTATAACAACAGATCACTTCAGGTACAGATTTCTGCACTCATATAATTGGGAGTTTGCTATAATTACATAGAGGCAGTACCTGTTTTTCAGGAGGTTAAATTCAAATGCTACCGATAAATACATTCAGAAGTGAACTACTAGATTCCTTTCATAAAGGAAAGAGGAAATAAGTTGGAAAAGGTTAGAAAGAAGTAGTAAATCATTAACTCATCCAGTATAACAACACACCTGTTGTAAAGACAAGAGTGACTTTCTCCTCCAATACAATGAAACTATACTGATCATTATAGTCCTGCAGAGAAGATAGTGGTCATTCAATGCAATGTTCATACGGTGTTGTCACATAACCCATCACTGTTCCAGAGAACCCTCTTCTACTGACTGGCACCATACACCCGTCACTGTGAATGCAGTGATCTCTGTATTAGCCGAAAGTCAGGGTACAATAAACCCATTTTCCAGATGGCATTTGTTTGTCCTCTTATGAACCAACTCACATGCCAGAATTGGACACTTTGTTGTTGAGAGATACTGGTGTTTGCTTTTATGTCTTCTCTTTATTAAACTACTCTACACCGTGAGCTCACTAACAACAATCGCACATTGTCTGTGTAGGTAATGGCGCTGCTGGGGCTATGTGGCAAAATAAGAAAAGCCCTGAAATGAGTAAGGAATGTCAATGCAGTCTGAACCAGAGATACTGGAACAAAGCAGTCAAAAACTGAAACAGCTCCTCTTAAGAGCTTTGAAAATCTGAGAAGAGGAGGGAATGTCACTACAGTGTAAAGAATACATTATATGTACACTCTACAAGAAAGGAAATCAAATGGAATGTGAAAATTATGGAGGAAAACTATTCCTAAACTTTGGGTATTAGATGTACCCTAACCTCCTGTTTGTCTGTCACCTTCCAATCATCCAACAAGAAACAGGTCCATGCCAATGTAGATTTCTCCCAAGGAAATCAAAAGTACACTACATTTTCACCCTACGACAAATCATAGGTAGAAAAAAAATTGAATTTGAAACTGATATGCATCACACATTTATCCACTCCAGATCTGTATATTATGATGTGCATAGAGAGAAATTGCATGCTGCCCTCAGAGGAACAGGCATGACCAGTGAACTGGCCCAAACAACAATCTTTGACAAATCTATAGAAATATAAGCCTGCACTGGTAATACATGCTGTTCTTCCAGGGTAATGGGCAGAATTTTTTTATTGCATTAGAACAAGTTGCTAAGGGCATGGGACTGACAGTCAATTGTTGTTGTTGTTGTTGTTGTTGTTGTCTTCAGTCCTGAGACTGGTTTGATGCAGCTCTCCATGCTACTATATCCTGTGCAAGCTGCTTCATCTCCCAGTACCTACCGCAACCTACATCCTTCTGAATCTGCTTAGTGTAGTCATCTCTTGGTCTCCCTCTACGATTTTTACCCTCCACGCTGCCATCCAATACGAAATTGGTGATCCCTTGATGCCTCAGAACATGTCCTACCAACCGATCCCTTCTTCTGGTCAAGTTGTGCCACAAACTTCTCTTCTCCCCAATCCGATTCACTACTTTCTTATTAGTTATGTGATCTACCCATCTAATCTTCAGCATTCTTCTATAGCACCACATTTTGAAAGCTTCTATTCTCTTCTTGTCCAAACTATTTATCGTCCATGATTCACTTCCATACATGGCCACACTCCATACAAATACTTTCAGAAATTACTTCCTGACACTTAAATCTATACTCGATGTTAACAAACTTCTCTTCTTCAGAAATGCTTTCCTTGCCATTGCCAGTCTACATTTTATATCCTCTCTACTTCGACCATATCAGTTATTTTGCTCCCCAAATATCAAAACTCCTTTACTACTTTAAGTGTCTCATTTCCTAATCTAATTCCCTCAGCATCACTTGACTTAATTAGACTACATTCCATTATCCTTGTTTTGCTTTTGTTGATGTTCATCTTATACCCTCCTTTCAAGAGACTGTCCATTCCTTTCAACTGCTCTTCGAAGTCCTTTGCTGTCTCTGACAGAATTACAATGTCATCGGCGAACCTCAAAGTTTTTATTTCTTCTCCCTGGATTTTAATACCTACTCCGAATTTTCTTTTGTTTCCTTCACTGCTTGAATAACATCGGGGAGAGACTACAGCCCTGTCTCACTCCCTTCCCAACCACTGCTTCCCTTTCATGCCCCTCGACTGTTATAACTGCCATCTGGTTTCTGTACAAATTGTAAATAGCCTTTCGCTCCCTGTATTTTACCCCTGCCACCTTCAGAATTTAAAACAGAGTATTCAAGTCAACATTGTCAAAAGCTTTCTTTAAGTCTACAAATGCTAGAAATGTAGGTTTGCCCTTCCTTAATCTAGCTTCTAAGTTAAGTCGTAGGGTCAGTATTGCCTCACGTGTTCCAACATTTCTATGGAATCCAAACTGATCTTCCCCGAGGTCGGCTTCTACCAGTTTTTCCATTCGTCTGTAAATAATTTGCGTTAGTATTTTGCAGCTGTGACTTATTAAACTGATAGTTTGGTAATTTTCACACCTGTCAGCACCTGCTTTCTTTGGGATTGGAATTATTATATTCTTCTTGAAGTCTGAGGGTATTTCGCCTGTCTGATACATCTTGCTCACCAGATGGTAGAGTTTTGTCAGGACTGGCTCTCCCAAGGCCGTCAGTAGTTCCAATGGAATGTTGTCTACTCTGGGGGCCTTGTTTCGACTCAGGTCTTTCACTGCTCTGTCAAACTCTTCACGCAATATCGTATCCCCCATTTCATCTTCATCTACATCGTCTTCCATTTCCATAATATTGTCCTCAAATACATCGCCCTTGTATAGATCCTCTATATACTCCTTCCACCTTTCTGCTATCCCTTCTTTGCTTAGAACTGGGTTCCATCTCAGCTCTTGATGTTCATACAAGTGGTCCTCTTTTCTCCAAAGGTCTCTTTAATTTTCCTGTAGGCAGTATCTATCTTACCCCTAGCGAGATAAGCCTCTACATCCTTCCATTTGTCCTCTAGCCATCCCTGCTTTGCCATTTTGCAATTCCTGTCGATCTCATTTGAGACGTTTGTATTCCTTTTTGCTGCATTTTTCATTTACTGCATTTTTATATTTTCTCCTTTCATCAATTAAATTCAATATTTCTTCTGTTACCCAAGGATTTCTACTAGCCCTCGTCTTTTTACCTACTTGATCCTCTGCTGCCTTCACTACTCCATCCCTCAAAGCTACCCACTCTTCTATTGTATTTCTTTCCCCCATTCATGTCAATTGCTCCCTTATGCTCTCCTTGAAACTCTGTACAACCTCTGGTTCTTTTAGTTTATCCAGGTCCCATATCCTTAAATTCCCACCTTTTTGCAGTTTCTTCAGTTTTAATCTACGACAGTCAATTAGTCTAAATGTAAAAGAGCATCCATAAGACACAGTCAAAGTCAGTGACTATCTGATTATGAATTGAGGAACACTGAGTACCTGAAATACCTGGAGGTGACCGTGACCTACAATGATACCTTGTGCAAAATTAAACAAGAGCTAGTGGTGAAAGCTTATTTTGTCCTAACTAAACTACTTTCTTCATAGCTCTAACAAAACTACTTTCTTCAAGGCACTAACCTCACAGTACTAATTTAATTGTCTAAGAAACATTTGCAAGACCAGTGTTCACACAGTCCTTAAAAACCAGCCACAAATAATAATGGGCACCAACATGCTGAATGCCTTTGAGAGAAATAATAAGGTGGCATTGTGAAGGAGTGAGGTGTAGGAGACAGTATAACAATGAACTGTAAATCAGTAAAAATAGCCAACTATCAGAGAAATAGTATTCAGCACGGCTGAAGTGAGATGGGCTAGGTATGTAGCACTGATGTGTGATATAGAGGTACCAAAGAAGATACTAACTGGAAATCTTGCCCAGTACATGGGACATGGCTGATTAAAAATCACATTGATAGATGGTGTCCAAGATCTATAGAAAATGAGATACAGAAATTGGAAAGCACTCATGGCAGAAAATTGTTGAAGATGTGATGGTTCACAATAGAATCTTGGGCCACAGAAGAAGATCAAACTAAGAAGTAGAAGAAAGAAGATGATAAATTACTCTCTCTGTAGTTTTAAAAACTTATTGCAGGTACAATGTTCTGCATACATTAGCTTGGATTCATAAACATCACTCTTTCTGGAAGTTACATTTTTCATAAATTTTAATATATATAACAGAAGTGCTTTTATAATTGTTCAATGCATACTTATTAGAACTTAGCTGCCAGCCAAGTATTGCTTTGCATGGGGTGACAAAGACGACATCCCGGGACTGCTCGTCGACCAGCAGTAATGTATCAGCCGAAACACCAAGTGAACACGGAACGACGGTAACACCTGCAGAAACTTGCTGTCCACCGCCATCCTCCAACAGCACTGGCCAAGCAACAGCTCCTCGCTGCCAAGCTGAGAGAGATGCCATGGGGCAACCACCAGGATTATTGCCACTGGCTCGTTCTTTCTTCTTACTGCCAAATGACAGCATTGCTGAAAAACACACATTTCATCGATAATACATTGATTTTCTTCTTCGCTAAAGTCAATATTCTTAGATGTAAAGAGCAGTGTCCACATGCAGCAAAGACACTATTAAATTTTAAAAGTGAAGCCAACAGTGATCAACATTGGTTACAACTATAATATTGCAATACATGATGAATCATTTTGAGATGAATTTGTCATAACATTACTTAAACAAAATTATTTCTCATAAGTCATAACTAATAATTCCAAGTGATCGAAAGTATTTGATGAAACAATTAAACTCTTTCTTGATCTGTTACAAAAATTTCATTTTCTTAATGCATGAATTTTGAGTAGCAAGCTTATTTTTCAGTGTAATACACACAATTTTATACCAGCAGTAGCTCAAAGCTGTTTAATTAGTTGCATCACATGCTGAAGTCATTTCACTAGTAAACATTCAAAGGCTCTCCACGTACCAATGACCCTTAACATAGATGTTTCAGTTTGAACAGCTATGTCCCCCCAGGGTATACAGCACATCTGATAGAAAAACTGATATATTAAAAAATGATACAGTAAGTTATTTATTATACATTAATATCAAGTACTTTTTCTCTATCTTAAACAGAAGCATATGATGATTTAATATAATTCTTCTATACAAGTATATAACAGTCATTGCAAAGTTAATGCCCAGAATGTCTTCTAACCCAGAAAGATTGAATTCATAAACCAAAGGATGGATATAATTTTAGTACGTATATTTCAGCACAAACTAACTTTCACCTGAATTGTGAATTGTTTGCTTGTAGAAAATACAAATATATGATGTTTAAGCAAGCTTATACATTATTCTTTTAGTAAACAATGAGTAAAAAATAAAAATAAATTGAATGGAATTACTAACAGAATTTTTGACCAGATTCCACAACAGTAGTAGTAGTGTAATTTGATGCCAAATCCTTCAAGTACTCTTGTCGTGTGCGAGTTGCCATGGTTGCAAATTTCTCTGAACGATGGGCTGCGTTTTCTGCATTGATTACTGTAATGAAACGTGGACATATTCATTTACTACACACTACTAAATATAAAAATATTACAATATTTTTAACTGCAACTGAGGATATATTCCAGAATGGCTGAAACAAGTAACTAAAGTAGGGCTGTGATATTTCATCCAAGGGGAGGGAAAGATAGTAAAAAGTAAGGGAAACCCAAACACACTAAGAAATTTCTACTTCATTCCATTCAGATTCTCTCCTATTAGAAACCGTTTCCCAATGCCGAAGAGATTGGATCTGGCCATCTTATAAATATTTAGTTCCTCACCATTGTCTTTATCATAAAGAAGGATTTTTCAACATGCTACTTTGAGTCAATATGAAATGGAAATGCAATTTTATTACTCTTAATGTTTTTCTGTCAAACCATTCTTGAAATTCATTAAACTTTTTCTTACTAAAATTTCTTAACTTGTATGCTCCAGAGTGGAATATCTTTACTCAGATAACACAATGTGTTCATAGGGTAGCAAAATTTTACTGAATAATGCTATTTACCTTTGGCTAATAAAAAATCCCCAAAAGCTTTGGACTTAGGAAATGTAGCTCCATCTTGGATTGGTGGTCCAAATGGAGGTACTTCTTTGGATCGACTCACAGCAACACTGCAAAAGGAAGCATAAATTAAATATATATGGAAATTTATGCGTCATGATAAGTTTATTATAGGATTCTATCTGTCTACTGGATAAGACACTTACCGGTACTGTGTGTTCTCTGTACAAGGATTCACAACTCTCACAACAATAAAGACGTGTTGGAACTGAGAACGAATATTCTTTGGTGTGAATGGGTGAGCACCAGGCTCTTGGAAGACTATAGTTACAATGTCATTCCCAATATGCCTCTTCCTTAACAGCTGTTTCAGGGGAAAAAAACATGAGTCAGGATTACATATATCATAGTATCTTCAATGCCCTTAAAAAAAAAAGTTGCGCCAAAGGGTACATTATGGCAAACTATTCTAAGAAATGCACCATTCTCCAAGTAGTACTGCTATATGCTATGAGTTGCACATTTTCTAAAGTATTGCCACTTTCCATTACTGATGACAAATGTAAGATCATTAAGGATGAGAAGAACATTTGAACAGGCCTGCCATGTGCGCTGATAAACTTTGAAATAAAACTTAACAATCACCACTCAAAGTTCCCTAAACGCACACTAGTCAGAGTGACAACTTTGTCACCAAAGCCTCAGTGATTTAGTGATTTTCAAACTGCAACATGCAAACAGATGGAAGACATATCCATTAAACAAGCTGGAAAGAGGTTTCACAAATTAAGATTTTTTTAATATTGTACCATCAGGTTTTCCACAGTTTGAACCTTCCCTCCTGTCAAATGTAGGTCCAGTGCCCTCTCCCTCTCGTTTTAGGGTGCAAAAACATCCAGTGTCATACATGCCCATGTTAGAACTGTACAACACGAAGACAAAGAAAGGAGTTTAAAAAAATTACTGTACGTTAATCACAAATGACATAAGAGAAGACAGCTAAAGCTGGGACATGGAGAAAGGTCTATAAAAATATGCCACAGAGAAATGGAACTCCTGAACTAAAAATTAAATGGCCTTCACCATATTGCTATGATAGATAAAAAGTAAAATGCAATCGACAGCTCACGTGTCTTTAATTAAAATAGCAAGTAAAACACAAATGAGAATGTAAAGGGTTAAGGAAAGGGCATTCTGTCAGGAAATGGCACACAAAGGTTGAGTGGAGTGAGTGCAAAGCGGTGGGGAAGCACCACTTAACAAATGTCATGGCTAAAAAGACAGTGTCCAATGCACAACCTAGCCAAAATGATCGTCTAAGCTGCTGGAAGAGGCTTAATGACCAGGAGCTTTTTCCTGTGAAGGAAATCTTACCCAATGGTTGCAGTCTTATCATAATACAGAATAAAACTGACATATCAATGCTATTAACTGCAAGATGCTACGTCCAACATTCTAACAGATCCATGCAATGAACAGTACTGAGCTGCATAAAACATTTTCATTTTTGCAGCTGAATAGATTCCTGCTATGTCTGATCTGTTGGTTTCATTGTTAAAGCAATACTGCCTTCCATAGAGCCATAATTACCTATTTCAATGTAATAGTAGTGATAAAGCTGCGTAAGCATGTAGGTAAATATGATTGGGCCCAAGATGTGGGAGTTGGCGGTCGTGTGTGTGTGTGTGTGTGTGTGTGTGTGTGTGTGTGTGTGTGTGTGTGTGTGTGTGTGTGTTTGTTGAAAGCAGTGGCTGAAAGCTTTACATGTCTTAATTGGGCCTGTCTGCAACCTGATGTGTCTTCTTTAAGGTAAGCAGCAATCTGTCTTTTCCTACATTGTCAATATTGCATTGATTTTACATTAAAAAGTTCACAACATATATTCCAAATGGTTGGTTGGTTTGTTTGTTTAAAGGAAAGAGGAGGGGAAAAAGACCAAACTGCTTGGTCATCAGTCCCTTGCTCCTATTAAAACAATTCCACCAGGAAAAGAATAAATCAAACAAGACTTGCAGTACAAAACTGTGGGAAAGGAAAAATCACAAGAACGACAGAAGGGCAACAAACACTACAATGGACCAAATACAACAAGAAAACCACAGACAGATGAAAGAAGCTGGTAGAAGGTATTAAAACAAGAGAGCAGACAACTGTGGCTGGCTGATCACCAGAAAAAAAGATTAAGGCAGCCACTATGCAACACATTAAAACCTCCAGCCTAAAACCACAGACTGACAAAGGACATGCACTAAAACTTTGATAGAGTGATGAACCCCCCCCCCCCCCCCCTCCACATCCCCACATATAAAACGTCAGCCAGTGAGGCGTTGTCAGCTAAAATTAATGGTAACGAATCTGTTAACTGAAGATTATGTTGCAGGGCATCAAAAGTAGGACAGCGCAACAGAATATTGGCCAATCAACTGGGCATCACACTGACACTAAGGTGGGTCTTCACAATGCACGAGATAACCATGTCTCACCCAAGCATGGCCAATGCGGCACCAGCAGAGAACCACAGAGTCCCTGTGAGAGGTGTGAATGGAGGACTTCCACACATTTGTAGTCTCCTTAATGGAAAGTTTGTTGTTCATACTGAGGTTATGCCACTCCATCTCCCAAAGCCAAAAACCTTGCGGTGTAATAATGAATGCAGGTCATTTCCAGAGGTGCCGATCTCCAGAAGTAGTTTCCCTGTAGCCTGTTGGGCCAGCCTTTTTAGCAAGTTCAATGCTACGGATTCCAATGTGTGCTGGGTCCAGAAAACACTACTGAATGACTGGACTGTTCCAGGGTATAGACGGAGTCCTGGATGGTCACTATGAAAGGACGGCTAGGATAACACTGGTCAATAACTTGTAAGCTGGTCAAGGAGTCACTACAGATAAACGACTCACCAGAGCACAAACAGATATGCTCAAGAGCACAGGATATGGCCACCAGCTCTGCAGTGAAACACTGCAGCCAACCGAGAAGGAGCACTGTTCAAGTATGTACTCTGTGAGTATAGACAAAGCCAACATGACCATCATGTCATCGGTGTAAACTACTTCGAAGCCCCGGGACGCATCAAGAATCGAGAGGAAGTGACAGTGGAGAGCCTCGGGAGGAACTGAGTCCTTATGGTCATGCACAAGGTCCAGGTGCAGCTGCTGCTTAGGTATACACCATGGTAGTGTATGCAAATGGACCCTATTCACACAGAAGGGATCGAGCACAAACCACATTTGTAAGCCCTGACCTGGGCCACCGACTTGGTAGATGAACCACTGTGGTTGGGAAAAGGAGACGGTAATTTGGATGCTCAGGAGGGCTATGAATGTATGTTTAACTCTTGAGCAGTTGTGCGTGCATGATCTGCAATGGAGGGACTCCAGGATGATTGCTGGACTCGTCCAAAAAGCTCCTGTCATTAGTCTAACTACACAGTGGTGCACTGGGTCTAGTAATCACAATGCTGAGGGTGCCACTGAACTATAAATCATACTCCCTTAGTCAATATGAGGCTGAACAAGGACTCTGTAGAGCTGCAGCAGCGTAGCGCGATCTGCACCCCAGGTGGCGTTGTTCAGACAGCAGAGGACATTAAGGTACTGTCAGCACTTCCGCTTAAGCTGAGAAATATGAGGGAGCCAAGTCAATCAGGCATCAAAAGCCTGTCCTAAGAATCGACAAGTGTCCACTACAATGAGTAGATCAACATCGAGATAAAGTTCTGGTTCCTGGCGAATTGTGTGGTGCTGACAGAAGTGCATGACATACAACTTCACACCTGAAAACTAGGAGCCATGGGCTAGAGCCCATGACTGTGCCTTGTGGATGGCGCCCTGGAGGCGCTACTCAGCAGCACCAGTACTGGAGGAGCAGTAGGAAATACGAAAGTTGTCTGCATACAGAAAAAGTAAGGCAGACGGCCCCATAGCTGCTGCAAGACCATTAATGGGCACTACAAATAGAGACACACTCAATATGGAGCTCTGCGGAACCCTATTCTCCTGAATATGGGGAGAACTATGGAAGGCACTAACTTGGACAGGGAAAGTATGGAATGAAAGGAAGTCTTTGATTAAAATTGGGAGCAGGCCCCAGACAACCCACTCATACCCAAGCTCTTCTTCAATCAAAAGATACTGCGATCAGCTGTTGGCATCTGGAAAAGGCTGTCTGGATAGCAGACTTGAAGGACATTAGATTATCAGCAAGAGAGTGACCTTGGCAGAAACCACTCTGGCATGGAGGCAGTAGGCCACATGACTCCAGGAGCAAACACAAGCGCTGACTCACCGTATGTTCTAGCAGCTTAAAAAGAACGTTGGTGAGGCTAATGGGCCAATTGCTATCCACATCAAGTGGGATTTTACTAGGTTTAAGCACTGGAACAATATTGCTCTCCCACCATTATGACGGAAATATGCCATCGCACCAGATGTGGTTGAAGATGACAAGGACATGTCACTGGTAGGCCAACGGGAGATGTTTCATCATCTGACTGTGGATTCGATCTGGCCCAGGAGCTGTTTAGGGGCAATGTGCAAGGGCACTGAGGAGTTCCCACACAGTAAACAGAGCGTTATAGGGTTCACTGCAGTGTGCAGTGAACGAAAGAAGTTTTCCTTCCATCCACTGTTTTAGAGTGCAAAAGGTTGGGGGGAGGGGGCTAATTCTCCGATGCAGAGAGATGAGCATAGTGCTCAGAAAAGTGCTTGCCAGTTGTGTTTGCATTAGTAGATAACACTTCAGTGATATTAATGCCAGGGACACCTGTGGGGTCTGGTACCCAAAGACGTGTCTGATCTTCGTCCAGACTTGTGAAGGCGACATATGGTACCCAATGGTTGAGACGTACCTTGCCCAACACTCCTCTTTCCATCTTTTTATTAGCTGGCAAACATAGGCACAGAGCTGTTTAAAGGCTATTAGGTGCCCCATGGCTTATGTTGCTGTAGAGCTCGTCCACACTCTTCAATGGCCACAACGATTTCTGGCCACTACCAAGGCATTTTCTTCCGCTGGGGTTCCCTACGGAACAAGGGATTGCATTTTCCGCTGTAGAAATGATCATTCTAATCACTCATTCAGCCACCACATCAGTGTTACCATGTGGGGGAGACTCAATGGTGATGGCAGAGGTGACAGCTTCCCAGTCTGCCTTATTTAAAGCCATCTAGTAGGCGACTGGGGAATGATGCTGAATGAGTGACAGGAAGCTGGGGAAGTGGTCACTACCACACAACTCATTGTGGGCCCTCCAGTGGACAGATGGAAGAATTCCTGAGATACAAAGTAATAAATCAATGGCAGAGTAAGTACCATGAGTCACACTGCAATGTGTGTGTGTGTGTGTGTGTGTGTGTGTGTGTGTGTGTGTGTGTGTGTGTGTGTGTGTGTGTGTGTGTGTGTGTGTGGAGGGGGGAGGGGGGGGTTGGCTGTATTTAAGAGGCAGAGGTCGAGGTCGAGTTGAGACAGCAAATTTTCGACATCTCGGCCAGTAAGCATGGTGTGCCCTACAAGGGGTTATGGGCGTTAAAATCTCTCGGAAGTAGATAAGGTTTAAGGAGTTGGTTAATCAGTGCACCCAATATGTTCAAGGGTACTCCACCATCTGGAGGAAAATATACGTTGCAGGCGGTTATTTCCGGCATTGTCCTTTTCCTGACAGCCTCAGCTTTGAGAGGAGTTTGAAGGGGCATTGGTACACTACATACCGAGTTCAGGACAGATGCATACTCCACGCAACGCACTATGATACTCGCCATGATTTTTGTAATATCCTCTATAGTGCGAAGAGCAGGGGTCCGCATTGCTCGGAACCAGGTTTCCTGGAGGGCAATGCAGAAAGAAGGTGGAAAGCTTAACAGCTGTCATAGCTCAGTCAGTTGGTGGAAGAAACTGCAGAAATTCCACTGGAGGATGACGTTACCATGAGGCTGGGAAGGCTTGAAACTATCAAGGAGGCAGTTTACACCTCAAGGTCACCTGCTGCCACCAGACTGAGCACCTGTGTGATCAATATCCATTGTGTCAGAGGGTCCAGTGAGATCTCAGTGGGCACCAGAAACTCCACCTCATCCTCAGGCATAAGTGTAGGCGCAGAGCTTGTAGGGAATGGTGGTGTAGGTTCCACCGCAATGTCTTGGTTCTTGGGTGCCATTTTCTTTTTAGGTTTATTTCACTGCTCCTTAGGTTTCTTCAGCTGGGAGGGCTTCACTGATTTAGTCTCAGATTGAGGAGGGTCACGAAGTCCTACAACCAGCTAACTGCCTGTGGACACTTCAGCCCCTGACAGGTTTCCTCTTTAAACTTCCTGGCAGATTAAAACTGTGTGCCCGACCGAGACTCGAACTCGGGACCTTTGCCTTTCGCGGGCAAGTGCTCTACCATCTGAGCTACCGAAGCACGACTCGCGCCCGGTACTCACAGCTTTACTTCTGCCAGTACCTCGTCTCCTACCTTCCAAACTTTACAGAAGCTCTCCTGCAAACCTTGCAGAACTAGCACTCCTGAAAGAAAGTATATTGCGGAGACATGGCTTAGCCACAGCCTGGAGGATGTTCTGCAAGGTTCGCAGGAGAGCTTCTGTAAAGTTTGGAAGGTAGGAGATGAGGTACTGGCAGAAGTAAAGCTGTGAGTATCGGGCGTGAGTTGTGCTTCGGTAGCTCAGATGGTAGAGCACTTGCCCGCGAAAGGCAAAGGTCCCGGTTTCAATCTGCCAGGAAGTTTCATATCAGTGCACACTCCACTGCAGAGTGAAAATCTCATTCTGGAGGTTTCCTCTGTCCCACTCGTAGGAACATGGGACAGGAGTGACCCAAGGGGCCCCTTCCTGAAGACTGACACTTCTCCGGCTGAGAAGTGGGGACTGATGGTTGGAGGGCATTGCTCCCAAAGTAGGCAATTCGGGAGCAACAGGGATAGAAGTGCCGCCCCCCCCCCCCCCCCCCCCCCCACCATCAAGGGCACAGGTGTAGTCATACAGCTTTGAGAGCCATCTACAAATGGCGGAACTGATGGGGCTCAAATCATTGGGGGGTGTACGATGATGTCATATGCACAGTATAGAGCCTTCCTCTTTAGCCTCAGTGTACGTCAGTCGGTCCAGGATCTTTTATTTTACTATTTTCCTTTCTTTCTGGAGAGTCCTGCAGTCCAGTGAGGAGAAGGGTGCTCTCCGCAGTTGACACAGATGGGAGGTGAGACTCGTGGAGTATTAGAATGTGAAGGTCGTCCACAATCAGGACATGTGACACTGGAAGTACAGCAGGAAGACGTATGCCCGAACCTCCAGCATTTAAAGCGCCGCCTCAAAAGAGAGATATACAGCGTTACATCATGGCAGTATACCTCCTCTGGTAATGTGTCACCATCAAAGGCCAAAATGAAGGCAGCTTTGGACCCCTATGGACGTGCCAGACAAAATGAACACCTTGTCGCTCTAAGTTGGTGCGCAACTCATCATCAGACAGCAAAAGGATGTCCCTGTGGAATATGATACTCTAGACCAAATTTAAGCTCTTATGGGCTGCGATGGAAACAGAAATATCCCCAGCTTCTCACAGGCGAATAGTGCCTATGACTGGGCAGACAACGCTGTTTTTATCAGAACTGACCCAGATTTCATTTTGGACAATCCCTTCACCTCCCCAAACTTATCCTCTAAATGCTCCACAAAAAACTGAGGCTTCATTGACGCAAAAAATTCCCCATCAGCTCTCGTACATACAAGGTACTGGAGCGAATAAGGTTCACTGCCATCCTTAGCCTGGCATACCTCCAATGGTGTGGCCAGGGAGAGGAACGATTTGAGGTCATATTTCCTTGTATTAAAGAGAGATCTTGAACACTTGGAGACTGCTATTGTTTGACCACCAGCAAGTGGTGGTGATGTATGCTTCATAGCATGTCATCTGCCCCGATGCCACCCACTCTGACCAGTGGCCCTCTCCACAGGGGCAACCCAGCCTCAGCAAAGGCAACATGGCAGGATGACAATTGCCAGGAGTCCTGATGCCCCAGGGAGATGGGCATCTACTCCTTGGCATACATGGAGAGTTAACAGTGCAGGCATCAGCAGAGTGATACATGTGTAGTCAGGGAGCTACAACCCCCCAGAGGTTACATGGCAACCCCACCACAATGGGCTGGCTACCAAACTGGAAGACTGGAGCAAACATGCAAACAGGTCCATTGTCATCATCTGTGCAGAAAAAAAGAAAGAAAAAACTGCACAGTGGATGGAGAATAATACATCCAGGAGGGTGACCTCACCCAACATCTACATCTACATCTACATGACTACTCTGCAATTCACATTTAAGTGCTTGGCAGAGGGTTCATCGAACCACAATCATACTATCTCTCTACTATTCCACTCCCGAACAGCGAGCGGGAAAAACGAACACCTAAACCTTTCTGTTCGAGCTCTGATTTCTCTTATTTTATTTTGATGATCATTTCTACCTATGTAGGTTGGGCTCAACAAAATATTTTCGCATTCGGAAGAGAAAGTTGGTGACTGAAATTTCGTAAAAAGGTCTCGCCGCGACGAAAAACGTCTATACTGTAATGACTTCCATCCCAACTCGTGTATCATATCTGCCACACTCTCTCCCCTATAACGCGATAATACAAAACGAGCTGCCCTTCTTTGCACCCTCTCGATGTCCTCCGTCAATCCCACCTGGTAAGGATCCCACACCGCGCAGCAATATTCTAACAGAGGACGAACGAGTGTAGTGTAAGCTGTCTCTTTAGTGGACTTGTTGCATCTTCTAAGTGTCCTGCCAATGAAACGCAACCTTTGGCTCGCCTTCCCGACAATATTATCTATGTGGTCCTTCCAACTGAAGTTGTTTGTAATTTTAACACCCAGGTACTTAGTTGAATTGACAGCCTTGAGAATTGTACTATTTATCGAGTAATCGAATTCCAACGGATTTCTTTTGGAACTCATGTGGATCATCTCACACTTTTCGTTATTTAGCGTCAACTGCCACCTGACACACCATACAGCAATCTTTTCTAAATCGCTTTGCAGCTGATACTGGTCTTCGGATGACCTTACTAGACGGTAAATTACAGCATCATCTGCGAACAACCTAAGAGAACTGCTCAGATTGTCACCCAGGTCATTTATATAGATCAGGAACAGTAGAGGTCCCAGGACGCTTCCCTGGGGAGCTGGAGAATGAGCGAAACTGCAGATCCACGACGACGAAGGATACTAAAGGTCTCAATGCACGATAGACATGATGCACCATGTAAGGCACCCTTACCCAATTGGCTCACTCTTCGGAAAAATTTTGGAGAATGGAGCTCAAACCCTACAGGGGACCCTCACAGAAAAAAACAGGTGTGAACACGAAGAATTCACTCTGAATTTTAATCTGAATCCAAATGAACTATCATGTTTCCTGGCAATAAAGTACACGATGGAAAAAAATTGCTACTTGTCAGTGTGAATATTTCTAATTTTCAGGAGAGATTTCTGCTGGTTCTTTCTGAATAACTTGGATGGACAACTATTAAAATTCAGATCACTTTCTTATTAGAACTGGAAATTAGTGCACTGGTTACCTTAAAGTTGAACTGTAAGACAGCAATGAATAAAAGCATGCCTGCAAGCAGCTCTGTTAGTATCTTTATCAAATAATGGAACTAGACATAAGGCAAAGGTTGCTCAACTGTGTAAAATACTTCGTGACTTTGTTGAATTCTACATTTTAATGGTGTATTCTCTTGTTCCTTATAAAGCACACTGTATTAATCAATAATGAGTGCAACTCTACTTACTATATCTTTTGCTTCCTGAATTTTAATATTAAATTGTGTGAAGTTCTTTCCTTCTCGTCCAGTATGGAGTGTCTCCCCTGACCTGCAGTTCTGGGTGACTTTCTCAAAATCTGCCCCTTTTCCTTGACCTCTCCAGTCCTTTTCCTTCCCCTTCAACCCTTGTCTGAAGGAGGAGCCACTTTTTGCACAAACTTGCCAATTACAACAGTCTTATGTGTGTGTTCTGCCACCACTTGGTGAGTAGATTTTTTCCCCATCCAATTAAATAACTGTATGAGTATTCTCTTTATTTTTTAAAATTAACTTCTTATCCGTCAGACTGACATTAGTTTACATAATCTACAAACACAGCAGGCGACATATTAGCCATTTCCTACAAGTCCCAAAAAAGAAATTACCAAAAGAGAGGATAATTTCTTTCATGGCAATTGAAATGAGGTTGATGTCATTTATGGACATTTAAAACAGACGACTTAGCATGGACTTGCAGTAATTCAATGCTTAATATGTCCCACTCCAGCAAAACTGGTATAGTATTTGCATCAAACATTATTTTCTCCAACTTCTATTACTTAGATGCAAATTAGTCGACACATCTGTTCTACTATGTACACAATGGTCTGCTTTTGTTAGGAGAGTGTCATGATCTAAACATTTCAAGTCATTTGAGTAAATCACAGGAGTTTCCAGAACATGAACACTAAAGAACTACAGTACAATTCCCTGGCATGTTTGTCTGGGAACCAAATGAATGTCTATTTAAAATGGTGTGGACTTTTTAGGTTCTCTATGTTCCTCTTATCCATCAATTTCTCTCTGACCTGTGAGGAGCTACCGTGCAGAAAGTTTGTTCACTAGTCTAAAAAATTTGTTTGATCTCTCTTCTTAAGTAATTGTTTCACAACAGTATATTTTAGTATTTATGGAACATCATTTGCTGAAACGATTTACAAACAGACAATAAGGGACATTACAAAAAAATCTTCAAGCATATTTGAAGAAATATCCTCAGTTGTTGGAACAGGGGCAAAAATTCAGACCTGAACTGTAACAACGAACATTTTTTCCTTCACATCCACCACATTGCCAACAAAACACACATTTGTTGTCTTCTAAAGTATTATTGTCCAATATGACCAGATAAAACTGACAGAAGAAAATAGGATCGTTAATTGTGTGTTCTCATAAAATAGGGGGAATGTGTCATGGCTATGGTAAGGGACTTGGGTTGAGTATGATTAAAAGAAAAGTGGTTTCTGCCATAGCAATATCCCTTCAAAAAGTTTCACACCAATTTTTTCTCAGAATGCCAAAATATTCTGTTGCCTTCCAATCACAAAGTGAGGAATCACGATCATAATAAAATAAGAAATCAGAGTCAAAGATTTAGCTGCTCATTTTTCACCACGCACTTTCGGGAGTGAAATCTGAAAATGATGTCTTGCACCATCTGCCAAACTTAAAAGTGAACTACAAATAATCATGTCAATATTTGTGCCACTAATGGTAAGCAGTCAGCCACCATGACAGAATGGATGATTTATGCTACTACATGTTAAACAGTGCGGTGTTTTACCACTGTCTAATCCCCCAACAAGTACTGATCCATTGGCGCCTGTGTAGTGACAAACTCAAAAACATTTGAAGACCTTGTACAGTGGTGTGTTTGTGTTATTTTATTGTTATCAATGGAATTAATCACTCTTAAGCCAAAACTGAATGATTGTCTACTTATACAGCAATTAAGAAACAAATGGCATAGTTCATCAAAAACTGATAAAACAAAAGGCATTATCAAAATCAATTAAAACTATCTGAATAATCATTTATCTTACCTGCTGCCTATTGTTTGGTGTGAAGGGCAGTAATGTGGATACGTGGAACATTATTTCACAGTCTTGATACTGAGCATATACGGAGTAGAGACCGGTCGAGTCCGCTAGAAAAAATAAACATTTATGTAAAATATTACATGGAACATTGTTTCCTCTTGAATATTATAGTCCTGAAGGAATTATCCGATTTATAGCTTAGTAACATGTCATATTGCTAGCAACACATCAGGAAATACCATAGTAAATTTTAAAATGGAAACTCATGAGGAAGTGTCACCACATATACATGGAGGACAGCTTGTATTGCAGTTTGATGGTTCATTGTCAGTTACTCTAAAAAGTTTACATAATATACATGGCATTTATTAATGATGTGAAATTACAGTACATCAATACACCAAGCACATTTAAGTCACTACAACAAATTGCGTTTTAGGTATCGAGAGTTTTTTCCTTAAACAAAATGAGTAACAAGGACCTTTCATCAAAAGTTGATGACAACACATCATTTCACAGAGTACTTACTCTTGTTGTCAAGTCCAGCTCGATATTTGTCGAAACCACGCAGTCTTACTCGCTGACCTACAGTGTCGAGGAACTCTACCAGCGCAGGACCTGCATCCTCATTATTGTACATGTCTTCTTCAGAAGACTGCCCTGCTCGGCAATAAAGCACACCAACTTTGTAGTGTCTTATTAATGCCTGTTCATCGAGTTTCAATAGCTGCGCTTCTGTCTGAGGTGATGCAATCCCAAGACGCAGGCTGTAACCGTAGCAAAATAATAAAATCCAACTTGTTTCAATAAAGTAATTTTCCAATACTTTTGTACATTAAAATGAACTACGTTCATTCGTTAAATTCACACTGAATTACATTTGCATTGTCTTAGAAGCTACAAGCATAGTTTTGAATGTCACAATCTATTTCTCAACTGTAAAGCAAGAGAGAAAATTTTAACTTTGAGCACAAATGATTGAACAGCAAAGAAAAATTAAAAGACTATAAACTATTTATGCACTAAAAATGAGAATGTAATGTTTAACTTAATAAGAATCCACACAACAAGCCATTTACACACCCATATGTCTGACTGTAAAACACTTGCTTTCTCCCCATCAAGTGTCATTGTTCTTTCTGATCAACGACAAATTAACAGAAACTTGCATATTAACTAAAGTTTTTTGCATCAATATGGTTGTACAACTACCAACTTGTCTTTCTGTGGATAGCATTTTAAATAAAAACAATGGTTACCAGTATCTACTGGCAAGCCTAAGTGTTTCCTTCTAATTCACCTGCTGCAGTCAATATTACAGTAATTCAATTTTGATATGTTTCATGCCATAAGTACAGGGCATTTCAAGATGAATATTAATTACAAAGTATTATGTTGTCGAAACTATCCATCACTGTGCCACACCTCTGTTACTGGAGGGATGAATACATCATCTAGTTTATTTTCACTCAATGACTGTTGTCTTATGGTTGTTTGGTTACCATCATACATTGCAAAATTGCTACACCACAGTAAAAATACTCTGTTGCTTGTGAAGTGTAATTCTATGAGTACAGGGCAAACACATTTCAGGCTGAGGTACCAAAATGATCCTCCAAATGGATGGCACATATGCACTTGGTGGTGTCAACAATGTGGACACGAAATGCTTATGTGAAGGAAAGAATCCTGGCTGCCCTCATGTCTGACAAAAATGTCATATATATTCAAATTTCTTTCCAACATAGTCTTACAAACAAATCAACTCCTCGTGCGAGGCAGGAAGTACAACTGCCTACAACAATTTGGCATGTTTTGAGACATCTATTGGCTACCAAGCTGTACAAGTTAGGGTTGTTACAGGCTCTACATCATGATACCAAATGCAAAAATGTACCATTTTCTGGTGAGTTTCAGAATGCTATTGACAATAACACTTTCATGCAATATCATGTTCAGTGATGAAGTGACTTTCCACCTTAGGGGACAGTAAACAAACACAATGTTCGAATCTGGGACCAATAGAACCCATATGCACATATACGAGATTCACCGAAAGTCTTTTTTTGTTCAATATTCCACTCTTCTGTTAATGCCCCATTCTTCTTTGATGGAAATACAGTTAAATGCCAACATTATCTTATTTTGTTACAAAATTTGTCTCCAAGGATGAATGAGGACAACATTTTTCAACAAGCACCGCCTCCCTGGAGTCACCAAGTGGATTAATATTTGAAAAACTCCACCAAGCTGTTGGATTGGTTGTCAAATAGCCAGCGACTTAGCATTTCTCAGCTGGCCTCCACAGCCACTGAATTTGACACCTTGCAATTTCTTCCTACAGAATTTCATTAAGGACAATGTTTATGCACCAACACCACCACAGAACCAAGAATATAGATGTGAAAGTTTCGTAAATGTGTGTGTCCCAAGTTTCCTAGTCATAGGCATTCAAAATACACACATTCTCTGAAACACCCTATAGGTTTATAACTTATGTTGATGCATTGGGGTGTGGAATGTCAGGAGTTTAACCATTACAGGGAAACTAGAACATCTGAAAAGGGAAATGGAAAGAAGATAAGCATTTCTGGTCAGATGAGTATAGTGTGTTATCAACAGCAGCAGAAAATGGTGTAACAGGGGTAGGATTTGTTGTGAATAGGAAGATAGGGCAGAGAGTGTGCTACTGTGAACAGTTCAGTGACAGGGTTGCTCTTATTAGAGTCTAAAGCAAACCAACACCGACAATGATAGTTGAGGCAAACATGCCGACATCGCATGCTGAAGATGAGGATGTAGAGATGGTTAATACAGTACGTAAAGGGAGATGAAAATCTAATAGCAATGGGAGACTGGTATGCAGTTGTAGGGGAAGGAGGAGAAGAAAAGGTTACAAGAGAACACGGGCTTGGGACGAGGAGAGAGGAGAAAGTCTAATTGAGTTGTGTAATAAATTTCAGCTAGTAACAGAATACTCTGTTCAAGAATCAAAAGAGCAGGAAGTATACTTGGGAACGGCCAGTTGATGTGGAAATATTTCAATTTAATTACATCATGGTCAGACAGAGACTCCAAGATCAGATACTGTATTGTAAGGTGTACCCAGGAGCTGATACAGACACAAATCACAATGTAATAGTGATGAAGAGTAGGCTGAAGTTTAAGAGATTAGTCAGAAAGAGTCAATATGCAAGCAAGTGGAGTATGGAAGTGTTAAGGAATGATGAGATAGACTAAGTTCTCTAAGGGTGTAGATACAGCAATAGGGAATCACTCAGTTGGCAGTACAGAGTTCAAGGAAAATGGGCATCTCTAAAAATGGCAATCACAGAAGTTGAAATGAAAAACACAGGTACAAAGAAGGTAACTGCGAAGAGACCATTCTGTTGATCGATGAAAGAAGGAAATACACAAATGTTCAGGGAAATTCAGGAATACAGAAATACAGGCCACTGAGGAATGAAATAAACAGGAAGTGCAGGGAAGCTATGATGAAATAGCTGCATGAAAAATGTGAAGAAATAAAAATATAAAAATAAAAAATTAAAAAAAAGATTGTTGGAAGGACTGACTCAGCATATAGGAAAATCAAAACAACCTTCATAGAAATTAAAAGCAAGGGTGGTAACATTAAAGAGTGCAATTGGAATTACACTGTTAAATGTGCAGGACAGAGCGAATAGGTGGAAAGAGTACACCGAAAGCCTCTATGAGGGGTAATATTTGTCTGATGTGATAGAAGAAACAAGAGAAGAGATGGATAACATTTCATCAGAATTCCTATCATTGGGGAAAGTTGCAACAAACTGACTATTCAAGTTGGTGTGCAGAATGTATGAGTCTAGTGACATACCGACTGACCTGAAAAAATTTCATCCACACAATTTCTAAAACTGCAGGAGCTGAGAAGAGAGAGAATTATAACACAATGAGCTTAACAGCTCATGCATCCAAGCTGCTGACAAGAATAATAAATGGAAGAATAGAAAAGAAAATTGACAATGTGGTAGATGACTATCGGTTTGGCTTTAGGAATGGAAAAGGCACCAGAGAGCCAATTCTGACCTTACGGTTGATAATGGAAGCAAGACTAAAGAAAAATCAAGATACATTCACAGGATTTGTCAACTGGGAAAAAGCTTTTGACAATGTAAAATGATGCAAGATGTTCGAAATTCTGTGAAAAATATGGGTAAGCTACAGGGTAATATACAATATGTACAAGATCCAAGAGGGAATAATAAGAGTAGATGACAAAGAACAAAGTGCTAGGATTAAAAAAGGTGTAAGACTGGGATATAGTCACTCTTTCACCACTACTGTTCAATCTGTTCATCAACAAAGCAATGACAGGGAGAAAAAACAGAGTGGAATTAAAACTCAAGGTGACAGGATATCAATGATACAATCTGCTGATGACATGGGCTATCCTGATTGAAAGTGTAGGATACTTACATGAACCGCTGAATGGAATGAACAGTCTAATGAGTACAGAATATGGATTGAGAGTAAACTGAAGAAAGACAAAAGTAATGAGAAGTAGCACAAATGAAAACCGTGAGAAACTTATCAGGATTGATGGTTACAAAGTATATGAAGTTAATGAATTCTGCTACCTATGCAGTAAAATAATCAGTGACGGACAGAGCAAGGAATACATCAAAATCAGACGAGCACTGGCAAAAATGGCATTCCTGAAGAAGAGAAGTCTACACTAGTATCAAACATAGGCCTTAATTTGAGGAAGAAATTTCTGAGAATGTACATTTTTGACAGTGAAATGTGGACAGTGGGAAAACTGGAACAGAAGAGAATCTAAGCATTTGAGATGTGATACTACAGATGAGTGTTGAAAATTACGTGGACTGATAAGATAAGGAATGAGGTGGTCCTGCATGGAATCTGAGAGGAAAAGAATATGTGGAAAACAGTGACAAGGAGGAGGAGGCGGAAGATAGGACATCAGTTAAGACATCATGGAATGACTTCCATGGTACTAGAGGAAGCCGTAGAGGGCGAAAACTGTAGAGGAAGATAGAGATTGGAATACATCCAGCCAATAATTGAGGATGTAGGTTTGCAAGTGCTACTCTGAGATAAGAAAGTTGGAAAAGGAGAGGAATTCATGGTGGGCTGCATCAAACTAGTCAGATAACTGATGACTCAATAAAACCTCTATCCTTACCATGCAGTTAAGATCCATGAATGCCTATTGCAGCAAATTACAAGATTACAATATAGCTGTCTATGTATTATTATAGCAATCACTAGATGTGTATTTTCTTACACAATGTCAGAAAAGAAAACTCAATGAGTATAAAATTGGTTCTTACCATGACAATTGTATTTCAGGTGCTATGTATTCCAGTACTTCCTTTGTACACATTCCCTTGTTACTATTTGAAGGTTTAATGTTTGGTATTGCATCCTCTAGAACAGATCCTCTCAGTGTTAGGAGCTGCGAAGAAAGAAAAATATAATTTACATGAAACATTTGTATTACTAACAATTGTGTACCCTCCTATGTGTATGAATTAATGAAACTATATATGAATCATACACTGAAGACAAACTTAACAGAAAAAAAATATTGATTCTTTCCCTGTAAATAACTAACATTTTTGCTTACCTCAGTTGTCCTGATAAGCAGCCTATAAAGATACGTAGGTGATGCTTCTCCCCTCTCTAATCGTTCTCTCCTCAGACTTACAGCAATTGGTCCAAGGTTCTCATCCACACCAAACCAGTTTTGATGCTCTGAGAAAAATAAGAAAATTATATCACTTATGGTCATTACTCTGTTATTGGTGGGGAAGAGGGTGGGGAGGGTGGGAGAGAGAGAGAGAGAGAGAGAGAGAGAGAGAGAGAGAGAGAGAGAGAGAGAGAGAGAGAGAGAGAGAGAACCGTTTTGAAGATTAAGAGCAAATTTGTCGAAGTGATAATAGCACAAGCTGGATCCATCTCACAACCCTGCCATTCACCAGATCACACACTTAGCCAATGGCCAGTGACTACCAGAAGATAGGACTGGCATTGCAGTAGTAATGAATCACTGCAAACCAACAGCATTGTGGTCTAAGAAAAAGGTCAGGACTCATCTGTCAATCAAAAGATACAGATTACTGTATAAAGCCAGTGAAAGTGATTTTTAGTAGGCTGTTGTTGTTGTTGTTGTTGTCATCTTCAGCCCACAGACTTTACATAGTGCTTGTTGTTCACTCTCAGAATCTGAAATATTAACGAAGGATGAGTTTGTCGGACTCTTGCAAGACTGCGATAATCTCAGCCACATAGATTGAGTGGTTTTCGTCTGCAGTCTGTATCATGGCCGGTTCAGAAATATTTCCCCCACACAAGTGATTTATTTGATGCGACCCCCTCCTCCCCAATTCCTCCATACACATTCCGCCATGTCAATTTTAGCTACTTGTGATACGCACTAAAATAAAAATCTTGTGCTTGGGAACCCTAAACAACCATTTCCAATTTTGATACATGTTAAAAACTGCATTATTCAATTCACAGCTGTAATGGTATATTTTAAGAGAGAGAATTGATTTCAGTCTACGATCAGATCATCAAGGGTCCAAAAACCGTTTCAGCTGCACGTCGCTTTGTTCAGAGAATGATTATACCCCACAAATGGACAGAACAATGTATTTACAGCCAGTATAAAAGATGGGACAACATACATCTGATAATCATTATGCCAATTACACAAATGTGTAACTGCGATGGTTTCTGTACCCAATGGTGGTCTGATCCTAGACTGAAATTGATCATCCCTAATGAGATTTACCGTTACAGCTGTGTATTACATAAATCAGTTTGTAACATTTACTAAAGCTATCTAAAACCATTCCCATAAAATAGTTTTGTGTTACATCCTGTATATTAGAAATCTAAGTTGTGTCAACTCTGGCAGCCCAAACGGCGGTTGTGTTTGTTGTACCATTAACCAGCCACTGTGTTTATCCCATGACCCTCCATTTGCTTTTGCAATTCTTTGTTAATCTCCAAAAATTGAAGGATGGCACTTTGTATTTCTAAAGGAGGTACAATTTTTTTTAGGAGCTCGTGGATGAAGCTTTGGTTTGAAGCCCCAATTCGAACCCTATAGAGCATGTTTGGGAAGAAGGGCTTGTCAGTGCTATTCAGAGACCCAAGAGCACATTTTAGCATCCATCAGGAGTGTACCTGTAAGGTTAGACACACTAATTGGTGTAGAACAAGGCTGTGAAGATACACTTTTGAAGATGTGAAGACAGGGCTGTGATTGTTCAAAACTCTGATGCATTACATCTACGAGCTTCCTCAAAATTAGCTTGAAGTGTGAATCCATTTGTGTTATTTCCGTACTTCCGTCAATGTTTTTAATAATATTTTTCATTATTACACCACACCTAGATGGGACCGTACCATAATATTTTAACGTAAAATACTAGATTAGTGTTGTAAATAAGGTAAACTTTAAAAATTAAGAAATTGAAATAATGTGTTTTTCGTGACAGACACTAGATCGCGTGTTTGAGTTAACATAAACAAACTTATTCAAAACAAATTATACCATGGAAGTCATTTCAAATGCCCATTCAATCACATACAGTACAATGGATTGTTAACTACCCTCTACCATGTACTTCATATTGATATACAGGGTACTTTTGTACCAAGCGGTTATAATTAAAGTGCAGCTACTCACGGAGCTCCAGTGTGGGCTGTGATTAGTTTATGGCAGTGAAACTTTGAAGATATGCTAATGCATTAATGTGAAACTGATTTATCCTGGAAAAAAATTAGTTCCAATTTCGGTCAGCAGGTGCAAATCTGATGTTTTACACTGTATGGTAAGATGACCATACTGCCATTTGACAATCCATAATGTGAGTTAACAATATGGCTATCCAGAAGAGAGAGAGTGAGCTGTTAAGTGAAGAAACATTATATGAACAGCAGCAATTACAATGCTGCCTTGAGAAAGTATAGCTGACTGATAAGTCAGAGGAGAAGCCCGATGCCATTAAATGGTTTAATGAAAGCAATAATGGAATTCAAGAACGCAGGTCAACTTTTGTGGCACCTGGAACACCTATCCCGGTGGAAGCTATGTTGGTGTAACTGGCCATACAGTGCGTGCACCGAATAGTGCTTATACACATGAAGTGTCACGAGAACTGTCCATTCCATGGTCAACTGCATGGAAAGTTTTGTGGTCTATTTTACACTAATACTCTAACAAGAACCAGATGATGTAGCAAGTTGAATCTCATGATCTGCAGCAACGTTCAGAATTTGCTCTTCAATCTCTGGCACACAAAGACGTTTATGAGATTTGGCCAGGCAGTATGGAGTGACGAGGCACATTTTACACTACAGGGTGCAGTGAATGCACAGAACTGCCGAATTTTGGGTAAATAATGTTAAACCACTTGTTGTGCATGAAGAGCCATTATATTTGTTATGTGACTGTGGCGTGAACTCACAAGCACCTTTTCCTCTGTCTGCTCGTCTTTGAAGATAATACACCCACAGGGTATGTCAGGTGTAACGTGATGTCGGCACGTTATCGAGACCACCTCGTACATCACAATTCCTGCTTTGGAAGATTGCAACTGTAAGGAAACCACTGTTTCGATGGAAGAGGAGTAACACATCATGTCACCTGCACAGTGAAATATCTGCTTAATGCAAACTTCCACTAAATTTAATCTCCATAGGTTTTCCTTATGCATGGCCTGCAAGATTACCTGATCTGAATCCATGTGACTTCTGGCTGTGAGAACATCTAAAAGAAAGTGTTTACCACAGGGGCAGATTAGGTCTATCTGATCTGAAGGCCTGTATACAGTAACACATTGTTCAGATTCCACTGTGAGCAACTGCTGATCACATTTTATGAATGCAGTATCTTATGGACATGTCCACTGCCCGTATTGAACAAATTACGTAAGTAGCAGTTAATAAAATAATCAACATTAAGCCTCTCATTTGTTTGACCTCTTCTGCCCACATCCTGTTCCTAATCCATTACATATGGAAATATTTCTACACCCCTCCGTTGCATTCACAGCGCCGAATTTGCACCTGGTGGACAAAATTGGAACTAATTTTTTTCGAGCGTACACGCATTAACACATTAGAATACCTACCTGGTTTTGCTGACATACTAATTACAGCCCACAATGGACTCCTGTGAGTAGCTGCACTTTTATTATAACCACTCAATTGGAATTAAGCCTGGTGTTTACGTAAATATGAATATTTGTACGTACGTACACTAAAATGCCAATTGCATTTTTATTAAACATGCATTTTTATTAAACATGCATTTTTAATCTTCTGGCAACTTTAACAGTTTATTCCCTTTTAGCATTTACCTTTTTGACTCGCTTATTGGTCGAATTTACATGTTCTCTTTTAATTTTATTTTGTGTTAGTAATATGAGAATACGCGTGCCACTCTATATATGCATGTTAATGGCCCTTGCAGTGTTTGAAACAGTGGCTCATACGCCTGGCTGACCTCTGCAGACGCGCACCGAAGATGGCGCAAACAGCCGGAAGCAGCCTCTAGAAGGAAATCTCGAGTCGGATGCTGTGCTATCTCTTTCAAGCGACAGAGGAAATAAAGAGTGACAGCGGAATAAAGTCAAATGGTGGTCTGATTGCGTTCCGCACTAGTAGTTGGGAGGAGGCTGGCTCATCAGTCGCTGCCTGTGTCGATTGGCGGTTTAATGGCGCGCCACAGGGTCTCTCGGAAGTCGCGTCGCGAGGTCAGCATGACTCAGAGCTCGTATAACGTGACTGCTGCTGCTACTCGAACCCGACCTGCTCTCTCGCCATCCCACGCAGGATCAACCTTGAGCACTTGTAAATCAGGCTCCGCTGCCCGCCCTGCAACAGATCGGCTGGTCGACTCTACTTGAGAAACACGGTGTTCTACACTAAGGCTGCAATGGTGCCATTCTGCCGCAACTTACGACGTTTTTTAATAGTCGATCCACGAGGGCTACCCGGAAAGTAATTTCTTTAAGGCCAAAAATAATGGAACAATTAGAACAAATCTATTAGGAAACACTTAAAACGACACATTTGTATCATTTTTCTTATTACGTCACTGCAAACGAACAAACGATTTGTCAAACTACACGTTCTTGACAAATCATTTAGCAGTGTTCTGTTTTCTCTAACGTGTTCGTCAAACACAGCGGTGTGTGAGAAATTTCATTGCCATAACGGCACCGTAACGGAAGATAATACAAAAGGCCTAAATACTGAATTCGGTCTTTCGAAACTATTGCACCGCGAAGGATCGTAATACGGTCCCTCCTTTCAACCACGGTGGTTGTTGTTGTTGTTGTTGTCTTCAGTCCTGAGACTGGTTTGATGCAGCCTCTCCATGCTACTATATCCTGTGCAAGCTTCATCTCCCAGTACCTACTGCAGCCTACGTCCTTCTAAATCTGCTTAGTATATTCATCTCTTAGTCTCCCTCTAAGATTTTTACCCTCCACACTGCCCTCCAATACTAAATTGGTGATCCCTTGATGCTTCAGAACATGTCCTACCAACCGATCCCTCCTAGTCAAGTTGTGCCACAAACTTCTCTTCTCCCCAATCCTCTTCAACACCTCCACAACCACGGTACGAACGTCGAAATGGAAGATGTTGAGATAACCAAAGTAGTGAAAAGGCATCAGTATCACACGAGCGTGTCGTCCCAGGATCTTGTGGACGGCGGGAGAGCTATAGAAACTTCAGTGACAGACGCTACAAGAAAGGCGTTGTGCATTACGTACCGGTTCCCATCAAAATTTCGACAAAGCACTTTGCGGGAGGAGTTGGAGAATATGTTACTTCCTCTCACATACATCTCGCGAAATGACCACGACGAGAAAATTAGAGTAATTAGAGTTAAGAGAGTTCATACAGAGGCCGCAACCGTCAATCACTTTTCTGACGCGACATTCGTGAGTGGTACCGTACGGGGAAAGAGGGATCTGAAGAACCCTCTACACACGCCGTCAGGTGTCTCGTGGATTGCAGATGTAGATGTAGATGTAGATGTTAAAGGCCGATATGGCAAACAAACATCAGCCAATTTCGATCTTGCATCGCACCACGTACCATTACCTACTAGTGTCAAAAGTACTTCGCGATACGATACAATACGTATGGCTGCGTCGAAAGTGAGGTTAAATTTGACATCCTGGCGGGTATGTCCACGAGCTCGTTTGACAAGTGGATAGTAAAGAGCGAATTCGACGAACAAGTTTGTTCGTTTCAGGCACCTGTACATACTAGTTGAAAAAGACGTGCTTCACTTCGTCTTCATTTTCATTTGTTTTCTAAGACCATTCTAGATCAGAAGAGCACTGTAAAAATGAACACTAAAAACTCGTCAAAATGTTAATATTTCAATCTCGAAAACATTCTCGGATGCTCAGAAATACTCAAGTCGACGTACATATTCAGTAATACCCGAATTTGAAACAAAATGCTCTGTCATTCATTCTGGGGGAGACATTTCCAATGCTGCTGCGATGCTCGAGTTTTGCCGCTCAGAACACTGAACTACTTAGCGCCGCAGAACTGACACATATGAACCAGTGACAACATGTTTGTGTTTCTTGTATTCCTTAGTGGGATTATAACGAAATGCTTCACTTGGCAGACTGTAATCTCTACTACGTCTACTTTGGACTTCTCGTACACTACTGTTTTGCTCATGCTCTTGCGATCTTTGTCCTGCACGAACTTCTGTGGAGCAGTTCCTCCTCCTCACTCGTTCCTGCCATCTAATTTCATCCTGCTGTTCCTCTATACCTTTTTTCCATTGCCAAGCTGAGCATGGTTCTCTTTTTTTCTGTTTCCTTTTCATTGCATTACTAGCAAGCTCTCTTATTTTACGTTTCGGTTACATGTGACAGAGCAATATTAACACACTAAAATTCCAGTGAATACACTATTCACTACCGCATGCAATTCATTTTCACCTGAATTTATGTCACTATCATTGTCACTTTTGTATTCAGTTACCTAACGTTGTTCTCCGAATTTTAATCATAACTTTACGCAGTGTACTGTAAACAAGATCACAGCTACGTCAAGTATCTGTGCTTGGCGCTACCCATGTAAAGCTGGAGCCGGTCGCTAGTTCTGTTATAATTAGAACGAATATTCAAGCTCAGAATACACTGTTACCCATGTGGCTCACTTTTTATCGTCAGAAGACAATGTGGGCCCCAGTTCCTACTTCAGGAAATATGTGGGGGCTCCACCCTTGTAACATGTCCAAGCACTATTGTCTATCAACGTGATTCGATCGCCCTTTCCGTACAAGATTACGGTCGATAATTTCCAAACCAAAATGCCGATAGCAAAATAAAATTATTCAAGTTTTCTTCCGAGAAGGTTCCTTTCACAATTGTTTGGTCTGTGTCTGTACAAACTTAAAGCACGCTGTTAAACATTGCCTCGAGGAATGCACTGCTGACGGCACGTTAATAGCTGTTGGTACATGTAAGTAATCGTGCAGCTTGTAAGAATTCCTACTTAGCCAGAGGATTAGCGTCCATGCCTTTGGTGTGGGAGGATCCAGGGTCTACTCTTTTTTCCTATACGTCCCACAATCATAAATCACTCCTCTCACTTCCTCACAGGCAGCAGTTGGCCATTCGAAACAGGCCGAGACCTAATCCATGAGTGGAGTTTATGTTTGCAGAAAGTTTCTAAAATGGGCAGTGATATTTAACCTAAATCACATTTGTTTTGTTGAAGTTGCAGTCTTCAGTGCTAGAAAGCTAACAGGATAAAATCTTTTGTATATGTAAATTGAAAGTGGAAGGGGAGGGAGAAGGGGGAGTGAGGGAAAGGGAAGGGAAAAGGGGAAAATGGAAGGGATTACTGATGCCAGCTGCATCGGGACATCACGCAGAATCAGTGCCAACAAATGAAAATGTGTACCAGACCGGGATCAAACTTGGGATCTCCTGTAACCCGGGGCACAGTGTAACTGCAACTGCACAGAGTATTTTGTTATGCCTCAGGCCGACCCACGTTCCCACCAAACACTATGTATCTGCAGTCTCTGTCCATTTCCTCCCTGCTCACTGCTCCGAGATTCCTGCAGAAGATCGGATGTACATGTGCATCCACAATGAAGGTGGATTCATTGCTCATCTACGCAAAGCAGTTATAAGAATGCATGGTGTCTGTTCTTTTGGGCACGTCACACATTCATAAACAAAAATCTATTTTCCTAACAATCAAAAGGGATGAGAAGTTACAGGTAAGCTATGCACCAGGAATGATATTTGAATTTGTTACTACCAGCACATTTTGCAGGCAATCTCCACACATACCACTGAATGTACTATCAAAATTATTTTACCGTCCAACCAAGTTCAACATTGAGATGTGCAATTTCCAAACACTAACCATAATTTCAATCCTTTTTCTCTTTTGAAGGCTTAACATTAAATATTTAGCACATTAACTCCATTTGTGGTGGAAGCTAGAGTCTAACATGGATGGGGGTGTGTAGGGTTTACTGGTAACACAGTTGGTAACAAACTGCAAATATACAATTAACATATTCACAATAGAAAACTGTTTCTCAAAGTGGAAACCAGTAAAAATTAGTGGAATTCCTGGTGTGGATTGGGTTGGTTGGATGTACAACAGTAGTGGTTTAAAGGATGCCTGCTTGTAGATGACATGATCCTTGAAGACTGGCTTAATCCCATGCAACACGGAGTAAGGTTCACCTAAAATTTGCTGCCTGGCGTGCTCGACTGATGACCAACAGGGAAGGGATATGACTACCTCACATGTTGAGCTTCTCACACAGTTAAGATTCGTCACAGGAGTTACCAAGCTCACTTTACTGTGTGGATGGCAACGCACATCAGCTATCTGGTCAACAAGCCTCCTCAATTTTCAAGCACCTTCTGACTCAATTTGTCATCTTTACAATGAACCGCTTGTCATTTCGTTAATGGTCATAGTAATTGTGATATTTCTAAATTGAATAAGACACTGCAAGAAATTCTGATAGTTTACAATGGGAAAAGGAGTTATTGAGTGTGTTTACTGAATGTTAAGTCATACACTGTCTGCAGGTAAGTTGAGAGGAGATCTATACATTTTTTTCATTCTTGAGAAAATGGGTTGTATGTAAAGCACTCCATCCCAAATATATGGTGACACTGAAATATTCAAATTCCTTTTATCTCTTAAGTAGTATGAAACATCAAAACAATACACTGGAAAATGATAGCATTCAATGAGGAGAATATTGTGCTAAATAGTTAGTATGCAGAACTTCCTTATCCCCAAGATGTAAAAGTATGTAAAGATTTATAGATTTTTCCATAAAATAACATTTTGAAGTTCACAGACAGCTGCTGAAATGAGAATTGCTGTGGCTTTTGCAACAAAAAAGTGAATAAATTATTTGCTGTTTTTTATACTGAGAAGGGGCTTTTACATAAACTGATGACCCCTCTAGCTGTCAGCTGTTAGTTTAATAATACTCTGCTTCAGTAGTGTCACAATTTCAATTACATTAGAATTTAAGTGAGGTGAATCCTCAAACTTTTGCATTCTAGCAAAACAATCAAATTACATAGCAACAAGAGAAGTGTAGGAGTTACTCAAAGCTCCATATTGATGACACTTTTCTGAAGGAAAAGAAGTTAGACGACAGGAAAATAGATCTCTTCTTCTGTTGAAATTTCACAGAAGTATATTTTAATAATACATTAATAAAATTAAACTTGCCAAAACAATTTTATTTATATATCTGAATGATCTGAGAAATATAAAAACAATTACAGCATTATCTTGTTTATGTACAAACCTTTCCTCAGTGTAAAATTACTGTGTAATTTATTCACTTCTGCTATTTCATAAGTCACAGCAATTCTCTTTTTAACAGCTGTCCATGACCCTTCAAATATTGCACTATTCAATTGAAAAAATCTGTACTTATTTGTATATTGCAGTAGACAATGAAGTTTTGTACAACCACCATATGGCAAAACACTCTCCTCATGTGGTAACATTTGTCAATACTTTGTTTTGATCTCTCAAATTTTTTTATAGGATGTGAAGGATATTGTAAATATTTCATACTCACAAGAGGAATGGAGTACTTTTCCATATTTGAGAAAAATCAGTTATATGTAATCAATATAGCTCTCCTCCCACTTTTAGGAATAATTCAATATGCTATCTAACATGTGTACACTAATATATTACCTACCATGCACCAAATACAAACATAGCAAAAGATAGCAATCCAAATTTTTCATTGCAAGCCTCTCAATTGCACACCACTTCAGTGACTGTCCCTAACCCACTCCAGTTGTCCAAGAGGAGAAAATGGACACACAGTTTTATGTGGAATCCAATCACATTATTTCTGGTGACTCCTCACATTGTTGAGATGTGAAGGCTGGGTTAAACCCAGGCTAAAAAATCCGCAGTCTGACGTTTCTGTTTGGGCATGTGCTTTAATGCTAGACCACCAAGCCCAATATTATCGATATGAAAGATGGTTCATTATGAAGCTGACAAATGTAGCTATAAAATGCATGAAAATCTTTCTCAAAGAATGGTTTCTTTAAAATCATTTGAGAAACATTGCAGATTGACTGGTAGGCATGTGACATTGTGTTTTGTCTCACAGGTGCACCGGCATTCTCCATTAGTCCCTGCCTTACAAGCTGTGAGGCATAGGTACCATTCAGGAAGACCTACTAGTAAAACAGCTCCAGAGCTGTAACAGACAACATACAGAGCTCCCTGTATGGTAGCCAGCTAGCAGACGATGGAACCTGCTAGGCAGCCTTCACTTGAACCAGTAAGCAAACTTATGAATATCTTAGTCCTTCTGAGACTGTTTTTACAAGTGAACGAGCATCAGCAAATGATAATTTGCTCTCAAAAAGTTTCGGAACATATTCCCACAGGACTTGAAACGCCAGCTCGTGCAAGCACTCGTTCTACCGAACCTCCACTATTGTGATGTGATTCAACAAGGCACGAGTAGTGAAAACAAAAGACGGCTAGAGCTAACCATGAATGCCTGTGTGCGTTACACCTGCAACATTCGCCGATATGATCATGTTAGTGCTTCATACTCCGAGCTAGGGTGGCTGCGGCCGGACAAACTGCGCGACTACCACACTCTATGTCTACTTCACCGACTCCTCGTCGCGCAAGCACCCCAGTACCTAGCTTCAGAGATTAAAAACCTGTCATGCCATCATAATCGAAACACGAGGTCACTCTTATCTGGTATCCTAACCGTGCCCACTCACAAAACAAAAACTTTTGCAAACTCCTCCTCAGTTGCCGTTGTCCGCCTCTGGAACAAACTGCCCCTTACTTTGAGGAAAATTCAATCTCCTGTTGCTTTTAAGAAGAAGTTGAAGCATTTCCTACTATCAACCGCATAAAATTCTCCACAAAATTAATGTGCAAGGCCAATCCTCTCATCTGTCAAATAGCAAAGCTAGCGTCTCCTATCTTGCTCCTGAGATGCCTTCCTCTTCATTTATCTCTATTAGCCACGCAGTCTCCTTTTCCTTTATATTTTCCTTAATTATGTTTTATCATGTCTCTCTATTCTTCTCCTCCCTTCACCATGAGTCTCCCTCATACTCCCTGCTGCCAGCACTCCTATCTAAAATCTCTCTCTTCAATAATGTATTTTTCGAGGTGTACCTTTCTAATTGTTTATCTCACTTTTTGTATTAGATGTAGTTTAACATGCCTACTATAACATATGACTGTAAAATAAGTAGAATGCCTGGTTAGATGTAAGAGAGGGCCTGATGGCCCTAATCTTGCCAGGTTAAATAAATAAATAAATAAATAAAAATAAATAATTCTCTTTGGTGTGAACAGTAGGTGAGCATGAGTCAACAGCTTACAATTGTGTGTGGTTTACATTCACTGGTGCTCAATTATTTTCCACTATGTGTTGACCTTTTGCACCCTCTCTGATTCAGTGCTATATAGCAGCATCACAGGTCTAGAGGGCTTCTATAGATGGAGGCTCTGTCCACGAATCTGATCAGACCAATATAGTATAATGTCAACAGCAGTGGTAAATGGTGCAACAAGGGTAGGATTCATTATTATTATGAAGGTAAGGCAGAGAGTAAATTACTGTTACTCATTCAGTGAAATGGTTGTTCTCACCAGATTCAACAGCAAGGCAACATGACCAACGTTAGTTCAGGTGCACCTGCAGATGTCACAAGCAGAAGCTAATCAAGTTCCACAGTAAAATTCAGAGAGTAATGGCAAATGTGCTATTCAAAAATCACAGGGAGAAGGTCAAACAATGGAAAAACCAGGATGGAGTGTAACAATGTTAGAGAAGGACAGTTGCCACTCACCATATTGCAGAGATGCTGAGTTGCAATAGGCACAACAAAAAGATTCGGACAATTATAGCTTTCGGCATTAATGCCTTTGTCAATACACCCTCACCCCCACCCCCACCCCTGCAGTCTCAGACAGCTGAAACCGCACTACGAGCAGCTGCACCAGTGCATGATGGGAGTGGCGACTGGGTGGATTTAAGGAGGAGGCAGGTGCAGGGTGGGGGAGGGATAGTATGGTAGGGGTGGCGGACAGTGAAGTGCTGCAATTTAGACAGAAGGCAGAGGAGAAGTGGGGAGAGGGGGGGGGGGGGGGGCACAGGGGAAGTAGCGGAAAGGAAAGACGGGTTGTGGTGGTGTAATGATGGCTATGTAGTGATGGAATGGGAACATGGAGAGGGCTGGATGGGTGAGGATTGCATATTTCACTGCAGGCATCAGGAACTATCCTAGTATCTAGCAGCTATCAATATGCAAAACAATTATTAAGATCCATATTCAAAGTTACTAATAGCCAGAATGTAACTGCCAGCTTTTCTTCATGTTAAGTTTATCACTAGTAACTAGTGTCCTGCTTTTAAATTCTCTTCCCAACTGTAATGGACAGCATCTGAAATGTATCAACCAACATTTGTGCAAGTTTTGGAATCATGTTAAGGAAGGCTGGAGTTGTACTTCAGTGTTTAAGCAGACTACCACCGCACGTTTCACGACTATGTACAAATTCAGATACATTCATATTTCTGTTCATAATCCTTTTTTTTTGCTTTGTAAAGTGTGCTCACAATGCAAAATAATCATGTTTGAATACCTTAGCTCTACATTGTAGACCTAACTAGTATTGTTAGAGTTTGCTGCTTGCAATGTTTTTCTGTTTTTTTAGGCAATAGAATATCAGACAAGTTGCAAAAGTGCACAGAAAAAATTACAACTACTACCACCCTACAAACAACAGTCAATACCATACATTAACAGAAAATGTGAATGTGTCCAGAACGGACATAACCTGCTGTTAGTTGTACACCCATATTATGTGCACAGGCATCACCCTTCCCATGTTGATCTGTCAAATCACTTTTTTCTTTTGACAGAGCTACAATTCGCAGCTGGGAGGTATTCATTTCATTGGAAACAATTAACACAGAGGCATACTGCCGAATATCCAATTTTACGCTGCACAAGCTGTGCCACCGTTCCAATGCAGAAGCTGTGAAACTCCTGAGAATTTGAAGTGTGTTGTAAATTCAAGTACACACCTCTATTCTGGTACTAGGCAAATATAATCTTCTGTAGGAACATGAAATACAGGAAGAGTGTGTGTGTGTGTGTGTGTGTGTGTGTGTGTGTGTGTGTGTGTGTGTGTGTGTGTGTGTGTGTGTGTGTGTGTGTGCGCGCGCGCGCTGTAGGGACATTTTTATGTAACAGACAGAAGTAATGGAACTGCACCATGCTTTGTTTAACACTATTTCAAAGCAACTGGCAAACCTGAGTAAACAATTGAAGTTAAAGCACCCAATAAAAAATGCTACAGTACATGAAATTTTCCATGTTTGAGTGTTCTTCACAGCCTACATGGAATCTATTAAATAACTAATAGGAATGTGGAACCTGCTATCTGGTTAGAACTGAAAATTTCTGAATTATTACTAATTAACAGTGGCGGATTGTGGAGGTTTTTTTACATGTTCACAGTAAGATGGACGATAAACTTCCACACATCATAAACAGGCCAAAAATAAATAAAATAATTGCTTTACAGAATGACACTTCCCTTATGAAGAATGTTTGCAAGAAAATCCCGTTCTCCTCTCCTTAAGTGCAGAGAGCGCTGCTAGTGCTTCATACTTGCCAGAAAAGTTTTTATTCCCTTCATTTTGCGAGTAATGAAAGTAGCTAAATTACTTGCAGGTAGGAGGTATAGTGGCCACTTCATAAAGAGAAGTTATGTTTATTTTCTTCATAGAAATAAAGTATTGCAATAATTTGAAAGTTTAAAGTACACACAATTTTTTGATTCCTGCTGCCAGCCATTGCAACTTATCTTCTTCCTTGTTTGTGCCGGTGCCGACTCCCACAGTAGCCGACAAAAGTGGTGGGAGGAATTTCAATTTACAGTTGACAAAAATATAAAATAAAGTTATGTTGATTAGAAATATTTCCTTTGAAAATCTATCTTCTTAAAGTTGTGGATGAACCACCAGTTTTAGTGAGAACAGCAAGGCATAATCTAGCAGTGTGGAAAGAAACTGCCTTTGCGAGAAGCAAGAAAGCAGTAATAAAACCACCTCTGCAGAAAGGTGCAACGTAACAAGGACGTTCGGAACTGTTTCCTCATTGGGAGTTTTCTGGTGATGTACAACATCCTAGAACACACACATACAGCAGTTCTAACTGCTGTTCGCCATGATGGCCAGTGTTTCCAGACACCCATTGCAGAAAAAGTTTTAAGAGCCCTGTCAGGAGGTAGCATCTTACAGAATCTCTACTAGCAGCAGGAGTAGGAAATGACCTATGAAACTGCCTAAATTATGCTACCGTTTTAGATTTTCTGGAAGGCCTGAATGCGGAATAATTTTGTGGAGCAGTTTGGAGCTTGCAAAATCTAGGAGTATCAGCAGCTCGTTGCACTTGGCTAGGGTTAATTCATGGCAATAAATTTGTTTGTTCCCTTGAAAATTTGAAAGTGCTGTTTCTGTGTAACTCTCTCCCTCTTGAATGAACTGTACTATTGTTTTGCTGTGTGGTTATTATTGGCAGAAGTAGTTAGTGGCCAGTTGGATGCAGTGGAGTGAATAGTCAATGGTGAAAATATTCCAGTGCAGTGGCATGATGTATTCTTTTCTGAAAGTAGTTAGGTGGTTACAGGGCTCTGACTTCTGGAGTTTTGAGAAATGTAATGCTGTCTCAGGGGTCAAAGTAAGCCTGGCAACTATTATTTAGATAAATGTGATGGAATAACTACGCAAGTTTAATTCCCCATCTGCCGACGAAGTGCAATCAGTGAGACTAGAGATTGTGGCAGCAGTCACGAATGTGATTGTGTGGCGTCACAGAAGCTCTGGCGCACAGCCAAATACTTGTGCACGAACTGCAGATTAGTGGTGCAGATGTAAAGACATACCCTGGTTGTGGAAGTAGTTGCGGTAGTAGAGTGCGCCACGGTCGACCCCCTCGATGGCTGCACGCTGCCGGCGCAGTGGACAGGCACCAGACCGCCAGTGGGACTCGCCAGCCGGGAACTCCAGAACACTGACCCCTGCGGCCAGTGGCGGACGGTGTAGTGGTGGTGCTCGACCACCTCCACCACCACCACCACCTCTTGTCAGGCTCACAACACGCTCCGCCTCGCCACCCACTTCATTACGGAAGAATGGGCAGCTGCAATGTAACACACCAACTCCACTGTAATCCTATCTCTGCATGACAAATCATTAACCAACTACTGATTGCATAGACCCTTTTGTTCTCTTAGAAAAACTTACATTTTACAGAAATCATGGGTTTATAAATAACTTGTTTAAATCTTTCTTAAACAGAATGCAAAAAGTTGTAGTGAATAAATATAAAGATGTTGGAAGAAGAGAAAATTTTAGTCACAGGGGAGAAATCAGTAACAAGTCCACAGGGGTTAAATTTTGGGCCCACTCCTATTCCTTACAGAAATGTGAATGCCCATGCACTTAACTTTCATCAAGCAGAAATGGTACTTTCTGTAAGTGATAAAAGTGTTCTAATAAATACCACCAAAGAAGAGAGAGTTGGTTATGACAACTTTTAAAGAATGATTAAGAGGTTTCCTCAAAACAGACTCTGCCTTAATTTTGAGAGAACATAGTATTCAGGTCTTTCCAAGAAATACACAAGGCATTTTCAATATGACAACATCATGCACACTATCATCTGTGCCATTTTGTTTTGTCTCCTCTAGTGATATGCTACAATACTGTGATGTACATATTTTTATGTACAACAGGACTGCAGACAGGCAAATTAATTACATAATTTTATTTCTTTCAAGTGATCATTTAAACGTTGTGAATGCCTATCATATATTAGGGACAATTTACATGTTCCTTAAAGAGTAGGCTGAAATGAACATGAAATGCCACATACGGTTAGATGTGTCAGAAAGTACACATCAATACTTCACGCACAAAGAACAAGCAGTCTACATAAAGTATTAAAAGGAAACGATCACTCCTTGCTTTCCCTGCAGGAGCTGCATTATATACTGTGGCTGTGAACAACACGAAAAGAAGATTTCTGCCACTGTGAATGAATAAATGGAGGGGGGGAGGGAGGGTAGCATGACATTTCTTAAAAATAACTTCTTTTCGAGGATAAATACTCATTCTGAAACTGAAAGTAAACAAGGATAACTGTTTCCTACAGGACCTGTGCAACGAATTTACAACGGAGAAACTGGTAAGAAAAACAATTTTTTCCAAGATGTCTAGATTTAAGATTTCAAGTCACTGGTTATTCAAAGTCTGTCAAAAGTTTTTGGAATGTGCAAATCATCACTGTTACCATGAACTGCCTTCAAGGTTTCAATGACATGTCTGTCTTGGCAGCATTGTGAACACTGAGTCTTTTTAATTTTCTGCTCTGCTGTCTGCTGCTACACCCTCAACATACAGCACATTTCATTTAATACTTTATTACATCTGTTCCTGTTGGGTTAATCTTTACTTCAGTTTACACATTTCTCTTGAAATACGTGTTCTTTGCACCAGGTAGCTTTAATCTTCTATCTTTCTTCTAGAAATCACTGTCAGTGCACCACAGCAACTGAAGTGCACGGCTGCAGACTCTTCATACCACTTTCCAGGAACTTTGTATGCTTTTTTTCACATGTATATAGAGGGTCTATACAAGGGCGATGTACTTGAGGACAATATTATGGAAATGGAAGAGGATGTAGATGAAGATCAAATGGGAGATACGATACTGCGTGAAGAGTTTGACAGAGGACTGAAAAACCTAAGTTGAAACAAGGCCACAGATGTAGACAGCATTCCATTAGACCTACTGGCAGCCCTGGGAGAGAGAGTTCTGACAAAACTCGACCATCTGGTGAGCAAGATGTGTGAGACAGGCAAAATACCCTCAGACTTCAAGAAGAATATAATAATTCTAATCCCAAAGAAAGCAGATGTTGACAGATGTGAAAATTACCGAACTATCAGTTTAATAAGTCACAGCTGCAAAATACTAATGCGTATTCTCTACAGACGAATGGAAAAACTGGTAGAAGTCGACCTCGGGGAACATCAGTTTGGATTCCGTAGAAATGTTGGAACATGTGAGGCAATACTGACCCTACGACTTATCTTAGAAGCTAGATTAAGGAAAGGGAAAGCTACATTTCTAGCAATTGTAGACTTTGAGAAAGCTTTTGACAATGCTGACTGGAATACTCTCTCTAAAATTCTGAAGGTGGCAGGGGTAAAATACAGGGAGCAAAAGGTTATTTACAATTTGTACGGAAAGCAGATGGCAGTTATAAGAGTAGAGGGGCATGAAAGGGAGGCAGTGGTTGGGAAGGGAGTGAAACAGGGTTGTAGCCTCTCCCCGATGTTATTCAATCTGTATATTGAGCAAGCAATAAAGGAAACAAAATAAAAATTCGGAGCAGGTATTAAAATTCATGGAGAAGAAATAAAAACTTTGAGGTTCACCGATGACACTGTCATTCTGTCAGAGACAGCAAAAGTTTTGGAAGAGTAGTTAAACGGGATGGACAGTGTCTTGAAAGGCGGATAGAAGATGATCACCAAGAAAAGCAAAACAAGGATAATGGAATGTAGTCTAATTAATTAGATTAGGAAATGAGACACACAGTAGTTTTGCTATTTTGGGAGCAAAATAACTGATGATGGTCGAAGTAGAGAGGATATAAAATGTAGACTCGCAATGGCAAGGAAAGCGTTTCTGAAGAACAAAAACTGTCAACACTGAGTATAGATTTAAACATCAGGAAGTCATTTCTGAAAGTATTTGTATGGAGTGTAGCCATTTATGGAAGTGAAACGTGGTGCTAAAGAAGATTAGATGGGTAGATCACATAATTAATGAGGTGGTGTTGAATAGAATTGGGGAGAAGAGGAGCTTGTGGCACAACTTGACCAGAAGAAGGGATCAGTTGGTAGGACATGTTCTGTGGCATCGAGGGATCACCAATTTAGTACTGGAGGGCAGCGTGGAGGGTAAAAATCGTAGAGGGAGACCAAGAGATGACTACACTAAACAGATTCAGAAGGATGTAGGCTGCAGTAGGTACTGGGAGATGATGAAGCTTGCACAGGATATAGTAGCATGGAGAGCTGCATCAAACCAGTCTCAGGACTGAAGACAACAACAACAACATATAGTCTCTCTTTTGGTTCAGTCTGTGCAGCTCCATGGACTCTTGCTGGCATGGAACCAAAGGCAAGTCTATATCAGTGTGTAAAAGGGAGTACAATGTTACATGAACGCTGATGAAAGAAGTTGATTTCGCTCCAGGACCTGTTAGATCTGATGACACACACAACACTAAACACAAATCCAACACAGTGGATCACATGACATATGAAGAGGTTATTCAAGGTGTCTTCTCTCTTAGTGGACATGTATTTTTCCACCATGTACAAACTCTAGGAACTGATCAATAAGAGGTTAGGGAAAAAATATGTCTAATGTACTTAGGTCTAGAAATGCATCGTTTCCCAATCATATATTGTTACAGAGATTGCAGTCTAGTACCATACAGCCACAGTTACAGTATGTGATAAAACGGTTTCCAAGTGCCTCAATACACGCAGTTATGTGCCGTAGTGTGTTCTGTCTCATACATTCACATCAGTCACACTGCATTCAAACAGTGCAAAGACAGCATGAATATGCTGCTCCAGTGTCTCCACGTCTGGAATGGGCTTGGCATACATGATATTTTTGAGATTATTCCATAACCAGAAATTCCAAGGATTGGGATTGGTGATCGAGCAGGCCATGCAACTGGAGCCCGTCATCCAATTCATCGACTGGGGAAGACACTGACTGAGATATGTTTGGACATTTAGTGGTGAAGTGGGCTGGAGCACCATCATGTAGCAGCCACTTAATGCTCCAAATCATCAATAACACTTCTTCCAGCAGAGGAGGCAAAGTCACCCCACAAGAAATGCTGATAGTTTCTACCTGTCAGGCGATATGGGAGGAAGACTGGTGCAAAAACACAGTTGCCAATTATCCTGGCCCACACATTCAAGCTGCACTGATCCTGATGATTCGACATCACTGTACCATGGGGGTTCTGCATACTACCACACAGATGACTTAAGAAATTTGAAGATACCACTCCACATAAAGATAGCCTCATCTGTGGATAGAATGAATGACGCAAAGGCCGGAATCGTGGCTGTCTGGCGAAGAAACAGTGACAAAACTGCTCCTGCAGTCTAAAGTCTGTTTCTAGTAAGCCCTGCACTTGCTGTAACTGATAGGGGTAGTAACAATTGTCATAGACAATGTTCCACACCGTCATCTGGCTTACCAACTACTGGTGGGCCAACTGCCTGGTACTGACATGGCAGATGCCTTCCACAGTATTAATCACATTTTTCTCCACGTCTGGTCGAAATATTTTGGATATTTCCTTCATGATTTCCTGCTTCCTGAAACGACCATGTCTCAGACAAACAACAAAACACTGTTGTAAACATTGAATGCTGTGGTTATTATTGGCAGGGATAGGTCTCCTGCTACAACCTTGGCGCCCACCACCTGCTGCAACATAAAATCTACCATGGAAGTAGGAAAGGACAAATAACTACCCTTTCTATATGTGATGTGTTTTGACAAAGGATGGTGGAAACCAGGGACACAGCACGTATTGAAAACCAACACACACTGACCGATACCTGCACAAACTGAAGAGCGGCGTTAGCGTAATGGTTAAAGTGTACGGCTGCTAAGCGAAAGGTTCCGAGTTCAAACCTTTATCAGTGCTTAATATTTAACATTAGTGTCTTGCAGTATTTTGTGTAATGTAATATCTTGTACAGGCATCTTATTAACCTGACACGTTCCACATCATTACAAAGTGTCGTATTCACGACCTATGGAACGAGTATTAATCTAATCCTCCTGCCTCTGAAACATCGCGTAACAAATTTTACAAGGTTATAAATGACTGTTGTAGATAATGTCGCAGATGCTCTTGATAGAATACCAATTGCGGCAACAGAGGAAGACAATTATTCAATGGTAGAAAAGACGGCGCGCGGACGCAAAAGACGGCGCGCGGACGCAAAAGATTTGAAGGAGGCTGAACTGCTCTAAGTTGTGTCACAAAAGAAACCACAGCTTCGAACGAATACCACCTGCCCGTTCTCGTCAGTTTTTGTTCCGAGCTGAGTACTAGCCACAGGGCGCCTTAAGCCACGTACGACAACAATGCCAGCTCGCTGCGCGAGCTATCAGTGGCAATCATTCGTCACTTCCCTGTCTCCTCGGCGCACACGCACCTCTCGAGCAGGTCGTTGCAGCGGCCGTCGCCCGGGTCGTGCTCCTCGGGGGCGGCGTCGGGCCCCGAGTCGGCGGGCGACTCGGGCGTGGCGGCCCTGGCCGCCGCCGCGCCGCCGCCGCCGCCGGCCGCCGCCCCCGACGCGGCCGAGGCGCCGGTGGCCGTGTTGCGGCGGCGCGCCAGCTGCAGGCCGCGCAGGCGCAGAGCGGCGCAGCCCAGCGAGCCGGCCGTCAGCGACTGCAGGTCGTGGTGGGCGAACTGCAGCTGCCGCCACCGGCACCGCCCCTGCTGCTGCTCCGCCGAGTCGGGGGTCGGGCACCCGGAGTCGTCCGGCGTGGAGATTTGCCTGCGGGGGCAGACATTCCTTCGGTCAGCAACTTCATTTCTGGTCAAAAACGTCCACATTGGCTGCGCAGCATTTATTTTCAATTTTGTGACGCACCAGGTCACTATCCTCAGCGGCACAACATACCAGGGCGACAATGACAATTCTTACAAAATCTAATAATCATTAGTTTTTAAAAGTACTGCAATCTAGCCAGTTTATTTTTAAAATTTTGAAGAAAATATTGTCTTTTAACGAATTCTTCTGCCATATTCCATAAATGTTTTAAATTTTTCAACTAAACCTAGTCCCAAAACGTAAGTCTTAGTAATAGATGTCACTTTACCTAATGGATGTTATACTCAATATTTTCAAGTTTAGAGACCTTCCTTACGCATCAATATCTCTCCAAAAATTATATTTTGCGCAAAAGTCAGCAACAATTATTTGAAACTTCCTTCCAGATTAAACTGTGTGTCGGACCGAGACGAGCTCGGGACCTTTGCCTTCCGCGGACAAGTGCTCTACCATCTGAACTATCCAAGCACGACACACGCCCCGTCCCCCACAGCTTTACTTCTGCCAGTTATCTCGCCTTCTACCTTCGAAACTTTACAGAAGCTTTTCTCTTCTCTTGCGGAATTAAAGCTGTGAGGACGCCGATGAGTCGTGCTTGGGTTGCTCAGATGGTAGAGCACTTGCCCACGAAAGCCAAAGGTCCCGCGTCGAGTCTCGGTCCGGCACACAGTTTTAATATGCCAGGAAGTTTCATATCAGCGCACACTCCGCTACAGAGTCAAAACCTCATTCTCGAAGCAATTATTTGAATTTAATAAATTCTTTTCTAGGGTGGCCACAATGTAGTCGTCGTCGACGTCCCTCCCCCTCCTCCCTCCTGATAATACACTCTTAACAGCATACATCATACCTGTCTGAGGCTTTAAAGTCCATTGATACTGCAAATAGTGCGCCGAAAAATATTTTCAGGCTCAGGAACCTATTTACACATCAGTATCCCTCTATAATGTATGTTGTTGATATAAGTATAGTGAACGCATTATTGTGGCCAAGATAGATACGAAGCCCACACCTAGTACAGTAGTACAAGTTTATATGCCAACTAGCTCTGCATATGACGAAGAAATTGAAGAAATGTATGATCAAATAAAAGAAATTATTCAGATAGTGAAGGGAGACAAAAATTTAATACTCATGGGTGACTGGAATTCGAGTGTAGGAAAAGGGAGAGAAGGAAACGTAGTAGGTGGATATGGATTGGGGCTAAGAAATGAAAGAGGAAGCCGCCGGGTAGAATTTTGCACAGAGCACAACTTAATCATAGCTGACACTTTAAAAATCGTGAAAGAAGGTTGTATACATGGAAGAACCCTGGAGATACTAAAAGGTATCAGATTATATAATGGTAAGACAGAGATTTAGGAACCAGGTTCTAAATTGAAAGACATTTCCAGGGGCAGATGTGGACTCTGACCACAATCTATTAGTTATGACCTGTAGATTAAAACTGAAGAAACTGCAAAAAGGTGGAAATTTAAGGAGATGGGACCTGGATAAACTGACTAAACCAGAGGTTGTACAGAGTTTCAGGGAGAGGAGAAGGGAACCATCGACTGGAATGGGGGAAAGAAACACAGTAAAAGACGAATAGGTGGCTTTGATGGATGAAGTAATGAAGGCAGCAAAGGATCAAGTAGGTAAAAAGACGAGGGCTGATAGAAATCCTTGTGTAACAGAAGAAATATTCAATTTAATCGATGAAAGGAGAAAATATAAAAATGCAATAAATGAAGCAGTAAAAAAGGAATACAAACGTCTCAAAAGTGAGATCGACAGGAAGTGCAAAATGGCTAAGCAGGGATTGCTAGAGGACAAAAGTAAGGATGTAGAGGCTTATCTCACTAGGGGTAAGATAGATACTGCCTACAGGAAAATTAAGGAGACCTTTGGATATAAGAGAACCTCTTGTATGAACATCAAGAGCTCAGATGGAACCCAGTTCTAAGCAAAGAAGTGAAAGCAGAAAGGGGGAAGGAGTATATAGAGGGTCCATACAAGGACGATGTACTTGAGGACAATATTATGGAAATGGAAGAGGATGTATATGAAGATGAAACGGGAGATACGATACTGCGTGAAGAGTTTGACAGAGCACTGAAAGACTTGAGTAGAAACAAGGTTTCAGGAGTAGACAACATTCCATCAGAACTAATGACAGCCTTGGGAGAGCCAGTCCTGACAAAACTCTACCACCTGGTGAGCAAGATGTATGAAACAGACGAAATACCCACAGACTTCAAGAAGAATATAATAATTCCAATCCCAAAAAAAAGCAGGTGTTGACAGATGTGAAAATTACCGAAGAATCAGTTTAATAAGTCACAGCTGCAAAATACTAACGCGAATTCTTTACAGACGAATGGAAAAATAGTAGAAGCCGACCTCGGGGAAGACCAGTTTGGATTTCGTAGAAATACTGGAACACGTGAGGCAATACTGACCTTACGACTTATCTTAGAAGAAAGATTAAGGAAAGGCAAACCTACGTTTCTAGCATTTGTAGACAGAGAAAGCTTTTGACAATGTTGACTGGAATACTCTCTTTCAAATTATATTGAGCAAACAATAAAGGAAACAAAAGAAAAATTCAGAGTAGGAATTAAAATCCATGGAGAAGAAATAAAAATTGAGGTTCGCTGATGACATTTTAATTGTGTCAGGGACAGCAAAGGACCTAGAAGAGCAGCTGATCGGAATGGGCAGTGCCTTGAAAGATGAACACCAAGAAAAGCAAAACGAAGATAATGGAATGTAGTCTAATTAAATCGGGTTATGCTGAGGGTATTAGATTAGGAAATGAGACGCTTTTTTCTGCTATTTGGGAAGCAAAATAACTTATGATCGTCGAAGTACAGAGAATATAAAATGTACGCTGGCAATTGCAAGGAAAGCGTTTCTGAAGAAGAGAAATTTGTTAAGATCCAGTATTGATTTAAGTGTCAGGAAGTCGTTTTTGAAAGTATTTGTATGGGGTGTGGCCATGTATGGAAGTGAAACATGGACGATGAATAGTTTGGACAAGATGAGAATAGAAGCTTTCGAAACGTGGTGCTACAGAAGAATGCTGAAGATTAGATGGGTAGATCACATAACTAATGAGAATGTATTGAATCGAATTATGGAGAAGAGAAATTTGTGGCACAACTTGACTAGAAGAAGGGATCGGTTGGTAGGACATGTTCTCAGGCCTCGAGGGATCACCAATTTAGTACTGGTGGGCAGCGTGGAGCGTAAAAATCGTTGAGGGAGAGTAAGAGATGAATACACTAAACTGATACAGAAGGATGTAGGTTGCAGCAGGTACTGGGAGATGAAGAAGCTTGCACAGGATATAGTAGCATGGAGAGCTGCATCAATCCAGTCTCAGGACTGAAGACCCAACATTAAAAATTTACAATCACAAATTTTCAGAACTATCTTCGGGGGGGGGGGGGGGGGGGGGCTAGAAATCTGTGTGGGACAAAGAAATTGTTTTTTGGTTTTTAGTCCAATTTAAAAATGCATTATACTAAAATTTTTATTTAAATAATTATTTTCTGCTTCTTGGACTTTATTTGTTGTAACTGGGATTATGACAATGACTGGAAACTACTCTCACAACCAGCATATACTGGCAGTCAACAGCAGTTACATGAATGTGAACAGCACAACAAACAAGAGGTTACGCCAACATAGAGGGCACAGTAGCACAACAAAGTTCGAACAAGTAGTGCAAGAGCAAAAACCTAACTCGTAACCAAAGCAATGGCGCGTAACGAGAACGATAAGAGAGCACAGCGAACACACACCTGAAAGAACTATGGTGCTGCTAGCTATTTATGCGGCCGCCAATACCAACTGGCAAGCGAGGTAGGCACGGTAAAGCAACCCTGCCAGGGCAACACTGCAGAGAAGATACTAGCACTCGCAGATGCGGCAGTGACGTCAAGCGCCCGTCATCTAGTTCCACACACATCGCCTGGCTTGCATTTCAATACTACCCGCACAACATGCTGGTCCTGCAGGGCAGCTGAGATGTCAAGGGTTAACCCTTTTCACCCCCATCCCCACGGCAGTAAACCGATCCGACAGCCAAGAAAGCGAGTTTATATTGCACTGTCATCCAGTTCTGAGTCATGTTTAGAATTACGAAACCCTAGTTGACTGGCGAGTTGGGTTATAAACAATTGCAAAATTCCTTAATGACATTTTCACTCGGCAGCAGAGTGTGCACTGATATGAAACTTCCGGGTAGATTAAAACTGTGTGCCGGACCGAGACTCGAGCTCTGGACCTTTGCATTTTGTGGACAAGTGCTTTATGAATTGAGCTACCCAAGCACGACTTATGCCCCGTCCTCACAGCCTTACTTCTGCCAGTACCTCGTCTCCTACCTTTCAAACTTTACAGAAGCTCTCCTGCGAACCTTGCAGAACTAGCACTCCTGAAAGAAGGGATATTGTGGAGACATGGCTTAGCCACAGCCTAGGGGATGTTTCCAGAATGAGATTTTCACTCTGCAGCGGAGTGTGCGCTGATATGAATCTACCTTCATTATGGAAACATCCCCCAGGCCGTGGCTAAGCCATGTCTCCGCAATATTCTTTCTTTGAGGAGTGCTAGTTCTGCAAGGTTCGCAGGAGAGTTTCTGTAAAGTTTGGAAGGTAGGAGACGAGGTACCGGCAGAAATAAAGCTGTGAGGACGGGGCGTGAGTTGCGCTTGGGTAGCTCAGATGGTAGAGCACTTGCCCACAAAGGGCAAAGGTCCCGAATTCGAGTCTCGGTCCAGCATTCAGTTTTAATCTGCCAGGAAGTTTCAATAAAATTTTTACTAGGCAGACGAAGCGTACTACAAATGTTTTAAAGTGATTTTTTTGGAAAGAACTTAGTTTATTTGTCAAAATCGTTGCTATCGGCTCGAAAATAGTCCCATTAGATGCTGTACACGTATGTATGAAAGATTCTTCGACTTCTTCCCACGTCAATTCTGGGTACAATCTCGACCTCGCAACGATTAGATCTGTTTTCGTTGGGAGCATGTGACTGAACTGCTACTTTGGTGGCATTATATAGCCCACAGGCGGCTTGTGACAGTCAATAATAATGTGATGCCGTCGCACACGGTGTCAACATTTGCGCTGGTGATGCCATTGCCCCCATAGTAGCGTAAACGTTGTGACAATATTTCTGCATCGGGAGCTCGCTTCAATGCACCGCTAAGTTTGCATCTGCTTTCACGGTTGAAGTAGTTCTCACACATTCGTATTTCTACAGCCTCTTTAATTACAGAAGCCCAGTGAGTAGGAGCCCGGGGCAAAACTTCTGTTTCGTCAAACAACTCTGTGCGTTTGTAATGCTGCGCTCAGTCAACCGACCAATCACAAGGCCACCATAGCAGCATTTAGACAATCAGTTGCTCCTGAGAACGACGATGCAGGTTATCGGCGAAAGCTTGGCGTATTACCCCCAATTAACGCAGCAAGGAAGTCCTAGAATGCGAAACACATCGTTCTCATGTACATTTATGCCTGCACTGTTTCCAATCCCAGAAACGCTTCTGGTAACTATCTTTGGGATAGCTTCTAACTCTCGGCGATGTATTTTTTAGAAGAAAGTCAAATGGGGTCATGCTTAGCAAATATGGATGCCCGTGGTATCATTGCTGTATTATTATGACCAAAACTTCACGAACAAGCAAAGTGTGAGCAGGTGCGTCATCATGGTGCGAAAGATATCCGCAATGTTTCGCCTAAACTCCAGGATTTTTTCCGGGCTGTGTCACGCAAGCAATTAGTTAATGTTGCCAATTAAGTTGTACCTACATATGCATAAACTTGGGTCACGTAAGATGTAACACCGCTTTTATTTAATGAACGGTTCCAGATATCGAAACGGCGCTTTGGGCAAGTGCGCTAAGTGGCACATACTTTGGTATGTAATACATAATCTAAACTCTTGTATCGATCCAGATGATGCAGCAATTATTTTTTAATGCTTCATTTCTTGCATGCAGACACACACACCAATGAGAAGTTAGACAAGTTTTTTTGCATACGACAAACGTCAAATTCTGTCGAAGTGGTAATGGAAAACCGCCTGACGAAACTGTAGTTTCAACAAAAACCTGAAAACGAACTCACGTGAAATAGTTTTCCTAAGTCCAATTTGATGCGTCAGAAGCTTGCATATGGAGTAGTTCCATATTGAAAAATTATACCTGACCGTGTATGTGAGACACAAAAAATGAGGTTTCACCTTAATAGCGTTCGCCTACCGCGCTGCATAATGACGCCGGAGCCCTGCATGAAAGCTCTGCCGGGCGGTGTTGACACCGCAATAGCCGACTCCGGCCACATTGCTTTCCAATTCTGTGCATTTCTCGAACTCTTGCGAAACGGTTCAACATCTCTACCAACAGACCAGTATAATTGATCGTCTTTCCAAGAGCTACTGAATGCAGTTATGAAAACTATTTTAGTTGTTTCAATATCTCGGTTGATGCCAAAGTGCATGGCATCATCCACACAAAACATTACGTGCCCCTTATACTACCAACTGCGAAAACCTCGCTTCTATATCGAAATAAAAAGTGTGTTACGTCTTACGTGACTCACCCTTTATATTATTGTCCGTGACAGTGTTGGACTTTGCATTTTGGCTCCTGTTACCAGTTTCGGTGCAGCTACACCAGGTAGCGTCTCACGGCAGTGCAGATCTATACTCGTTGGGTGCGCAGCAATTTCATTATCACGGTATATATCTATGATGAAACATCAGATTCGAAATCGATCGTAATAAATTACCATCCTCAAATACACCTGTTCGGCATTAATTTCAAAATAAAGAGAGTAGTCACTTATTCTGCGGAACAATAGCATATCAGCTGACGTCCCCATCTCTTGAGCAAAATTGAAGATTAAAGCCTGAGCTTCGGTTTCCACATAATATCCGTAAACTCAATGCTTCATAAGGTTTTACGAGCCTATGGCTCACGGGGTCGCGTGTTCGATTCCCGGCAGGGTTGGGAATTTTCTCTGCCCGGGGACTGGATATCATCATCATCATCATCAGACAGTGGCTAGATTGGACCGAGAAAAACGTGGATTGCGTAAAATTTTGGACTTCGTACGGGCGCTGATGACAGCATTTGAGCGCCCCATGAATCCGACATCAACATCACCATCACCATCGCCGCCGCCGCCGCCACACTTTTAGGAGCCGGTTCAGTAGTTCTGCATCGTTGCATCCACAGACTTTTTAACAATTCTATTCACCGCTGATTTTGTTCGAAATTCAACAATTTTTGAACAAGTTTTGTTGTAATTTTCAAATCACGTCTAAAATTTTTTTTGTATGAGCCAACTGACAAGCGAACATCGCGCTAATCTGAACAATACAACAAGCGAAATTAAGAAATTCTCGTTCTTTTTAACCTCGTGCTGCTTAGTACTGTCTATACATGTATGACATAACATTCTTCATGACAAAAACAAACGGTGACCAACAACACAATAACTACAGAATAAGTAACAGCTCGATTATTCTGTAGACGTTCGTGTTTTTCCCGCTTCATGTTCGTGACATTAAACACACGTACTGCCACGTATGCCTAATCGCTTGTAGCACATGCCTTAGAAGGCTTTTATGTCGTCAGGTGCAGAAGTAAGTTCAGGAGTGCCCCAGGCAAGTGTTGTATATTAACACTAACCTCAGACTTTTTGCAAATGACGCAGTTATCTATGATGAAATACTGTCTGAAAAAAGACGCAAAAATATACAGTCAGCTCTCGATAAGATTTTAAAGTGGTGCTGAGACTGACGGCCTCCTTTAAATGACCAGAAACGTAAAAATGTGTACTTAACAAATGGAAGAAATTTAGATCCTGTGACTATAACGAGTCACAGTTGTAAACAACTCTTACGAATATCTGGGTGTAACACTTTACAATGTGTGAATGATCAAATGGGCTCAGAGGTGGGTAAAGCACATAGTAGCCATCGCTTATTGGTAGAAAACTGAGAAATGAAATCAGTCTAGAAGGGTGATGGCTTACAAATCACTCGTGCGACCGGTTCTTCTCAAATGTGTGGGACCCATATCAAATTGGACGGACAGGGGATATTGGACGTAGAGAAGGGCAGCACAAATTTACCGCAGGTTTATTCGAGCACAAATTTACCGCAGGTTTATTCGATCCGTGGGAGAGTGTGACAGAGACGCTGAAGAAACTTAACTGACATGTTCTTGAAGACTAAGTATGCGTTCTTGGGATAGTCTACGTCGAAGTTCCAGGAACCGCCTTTAAGTGGTGGCGCTCTGAATGTTCTGCATCAGCCTGCGTACCGCTCACGTTGCCGCATTACCAATACAATGGGATGCAGCCTTTCCACACGGCAGCCGTCACTTATTAATAGACATCTGGGTAAGGTCTAAGTCGCAGCTTGGAGGTACTTGTTACTTCAGAAACAGTTCTAACAGGGGCGAACAGCAGAGTATCGCATCGTTCCACTGCGCAAGAAGTGTTACCGTTTCAACGCCGAAGCCGCGACACGTTTGCATATGTGTAAGTATCCCACTCGTTGACAGTTGTCTTTATAATGTCCATATTCATACACCATTATCAATTTCTCGGTAACCTAACTCCCCCATCGTACGTACATATAGAGATCTATATCTATTATCACTCATACTTCAGTAACTCAAATCGGGTGAACAGTTAAATGGTAGAGGGAGACCAAGAAATATATTAGGCAGAGTCAGAAGGATGTAGACTGCAATAGTTACCGGAGATGAGGTTAGCACAGGCTAGAGTAGCATGGACAGCTGCATCAACCCTATCTTCAGACTAAAGGCGACGAGGACGACCTATTTAACTGCCCTTCATAACATACAAGTACACGTTTTGAGGTGGCCGCCAATCATTAAAACACTCAAAATTAGTGCCTTAATCATACTATGGGAGTGTCGCAACCTGGTTGGCGCATTCTCTCTTGAAACCCGTAGTATTGTATCTACATCTATATCCATACGCCGCAAGCCACCTGACGGTGTGTGGCGGAGGGTACCCTGAGTAGCTCTATCGGTTTTCCCTTCTATTCCAGTCTCGTATTGTTCGTGGAAAGAAGGATTGTCGATAGGCTTCTGTGTGGGCTCTAATCTCTGATTTTATCTTCATGGTCTCTTCGCGAGATACACGTAGGAGGGAGCAATATACTGCTCGACTCTTCGGTGAAGGTATGTTCTCGAAACTTCAACAAAAGCCCGTACCGAGCTACTGAGCGCCTCTCCTGCAGAGTCTTCCACTGGAGTTTATCAATCATCTCCGTAACGCTTTCGCGATTGCTAAATGATCCTGTAACGAAGCGCGCTGTTCTCCGTTGGATCTTCTCTATCTCTTCTATCAACCCTATCTGGTACGGATCCCACACTGCTGAGCAGTATTCAAGCAGTGGGCGAACAAGCGTACTGTAACCTACTTCCCTTGTTTTCGGATTGCGTTTCCTTAGGATTCTTCCAATGAATCTCAGTCTGGCATCTGCTTTACCGACGATCAACTTTATATGATCATTCCATTTTAAATCACTCCTAATGTGTACTCCCAGATAATTTATGGAATTGGTTGGTTGGTTGGTTGATTGGGGTTGAAGGGACCAAACAGCAAGGTCATCAGTCCCTTGTTACAAAGGCGGTCAGTTCCGACAGAGGGACAGCTCAGAAGAGTCAAAAACGGTAAAAGGTAAAAGGCTAAAAAAGTGCAGTTGTGTCGTCAATGATAAAAACACAAGGAGGGAAGTCAGTAAATGGGCAACCTCAAGAGAGGAAATATCCCACCTGTGATGCAGTACAAGCAAGACCACATGCTATTTAAAAGCGTTCAACCGCCAGAGTGTAAAAGGGCGGATTGTAAAAGGGATTAAACAAACCTAAAAGGCGATAAAAACAGTAAAAGGGAAAAAGAAGGAACATGGCCAGGGAGGGGAGTCAGGAATCTCCAAGCACAGCCTACAGTGGGAGACATCCCAACCCTCACCGCCCTGCCCCTACTCCAGAGGGAGATGAAAATCCTTAAAACTGAGAATAAAAACCACTTTCACGGAGGAAACTGAGAACCAGTTCAACCATCCGGGAATCGTCTGCTAATATTAAGGGTAAAGTGCAGGGAAGTCTGTACTTAGTACGCAAAGCTAAAAGAAGGGGGCATTCCACCAAAATGTGGGCCACTGACTGGAAAGCTCCACAACCACAAAGTGGGGGTGGCTCACCACGCAAAAGAAAACCATGGGTCAGCCTGGTATGGCCGATGCGAAGACGACAGAGGGTGGTTGAGTCCTTTCGCGAGAGGCGTAAGGAAGAACGCCATGGGACAGGTGTCACCTTAATCGCACGAAGTTTATTAGACAAGGAGGTAGCCTCCCAGGATGTGGCCCATGATTGCGCAAAGTGGGATTTGAGATGAAGCCGTAAATCCGCCACAGGAGGGGTGACAGGGAATGGGGGATAAGTGACTGCTCCCCCAGCCAAACGATCAGCAAGCTCATTTCCTTGGATGCCCACATGGCCAGGGACCCAAAGGAAGCTAACAGAACAAGCAGCATGGTGGAGATCAACGAGATGGTCATGGATGGAGGAGACCAAGGGATGACGGGAGAAACACTGGTCAAGTGCCTGAAGGCCACTCATTGAGTCTGTACATAACAAAACGCGATTGAGCTTGGACTGTTTAATAAAGGCCAGGGCCCGGGAGACCGCCATCAATTCCGCAGTGAACACCCCACATGCATTTGGCAGGAGATGATTTTCCATGCCTACAGAGGAGGTGAAGGCATAGCCCACACGATCAGCAGATTTAGAGCCATCAGTGTAAAAAACAACAGCATCCCGAAACTCAGATAAAATGCGGCGGAAAAAACAACGGAACACCATCGGGGGAACGGAATCTTTCGGACCTCGGCAGAGATCCATCCGAACTCGGGGCTTAGGAACTAACCAAGGAGGTGTGTTGGGGAGGGAACGTGGGATACAGGAAAAGGAAGGAAGCTGAGACGCTAGGCGGAGCCCAACCGGTAAACCCGCCCGAGGGCGGGAGTCAGGTGGGCGACTTCCTTGGGCAGGGAACAGGATAGAATAGGAAGGATGAGTGGGAGAGGAACGGACAGCGATTGCATACGAAACCAGAAGCTGGGAGCGCCGAACGGAAAGGGGGGGGATCCCAGCCTCAACCAGGAGACTATCAACAGGGCTAGTCGGGAAGGCACCGATGGCCAAACGGATACCACGATGGTGGACCGGATCCAAGAGGCGCAATGTAGAAGGGGCAGCTGAACCGTAAACTTGACAACCATAGTCCAAGCGAGACAACACTAAGGCCCGATAAAGGTGGAGGAGAGTGGAACGGTCAGCACCCCAAGAGGTGTGGGCAAGGAAGCGAAGGACGTTTAGTTTACGGAAACATCCTATCTTCAGGCGTCTGATATGAGGCAGCCAAGTGAGCTTGTTGTCGAAAAGAAGGCCAAGGAAACGAAACTGTGGGACCACAGGTAATCGTTGTGCATTGAGATAGAGCTCTGGATCGGGGTGGACTGTCACACGGCGACAAAAGTGGACCACTCGCGATTTTAAAGGAGAAAACTGAAATCCGTGTAAGATGGTCCATGCAGAGGCACGCCGTATAGCACCCTGGAGCTGCCGCTCTGCAGCGGCCATCGAAGAGGAACTAACCCAAATGCAGAAATCATCCACATACAGAGCAGGAGTGACCAAAGGACCGACGGAGGCCACAAGTCCATCTATAGCAATGAGGAACAGAAGTACACTCAATACGGAACCCTGAGGGATGCCATTCTCCTGGGTTCGCGGAGAACTTAAAACTGTACCAACCCTAACCCTAAACGAACGATGAAACAAGAACTGGCGGATAAAAATCGGGAGTGGGCCCCGAAGACCCCACTCATGAAGTGTAAGTAAGATATGATGGCGCCAAGCCGTATCATAGGCCTTGCGAAGGTCGAAAAATACAGCAACCAAATGGCGGCGCTGGGAAAAGGCCTGCCGAACTGCGGATTCCAAGCGAAGTAAATGATCGATCGGAGACCGTCCCTCTCGGAAGCCACACTGGTAAGGGGACAACAGACGCCGAGATTCGAGGACCCAAGTGAGCCGACGGGCTACCATCCGTTCAAGTAACTTACAAACAACGTTCGTCAGACTAATTGGCCGATAGCTGTCGACGAACAGGGGGTTCTTACCGGGCTTAATGACGGGAACCACGATGCTATCCCTCCATTGAGAAGGGAAGTCACCCTGGAGCCAAATACGGTTAAATACCCGGAGAAGATGTCGCTGTTGTGGAGCACTGAGATGTTGAAGCAGTTGGTTATGAATGGAGTCTGGGCCAGGGGCCTTATCATGAGAAGAGGAGAGTGCGGAAAGAAGTTCCCATTCAGTAAAAGCGTCGTTGTATGATTCTGACTGGCTGGGGGTAAAACATAAGGCGGAAGCTTCGGCCCGCTGTTTCTGGGGAAGGAAAGCAGCCGGATAGGAGGCTGATGCCGACGCTGTTGCAAAATGGGTCGCAAGGTGTTCCGCGAGAATCAACGGGTCCGTGCAAAGGCCATCCGGGAGGTGAAGACCCGGGAGGGTAGACTGCCGATGGCAACCTTGGAGAGAGCGAAGTGTAGCCCATACCCGCGACAGAGGGACAGCAGAACCGAGGAAAGAAACAAAGCGTTCCCAACACATCCGTTTGCTCCGTTTGATTAAGTAATGGGCTTTTGCGCGAAGGCGTTTAAAGGTAATAAGATTGGCAACGGATGGATGCCTCTTAAGGTGTTGCAAAGCTCGACGGCGATCACGGATGGCAACGGCAATGTCCGAACTCCACCAAGGGACCTGCCGGCGGCGAAATGGTCCAGATGAGCGCGGGATAGCAAGGCTAGCAGCGTGAACAATCGCGTCAGACATGTCACGTATGACATCATCAATACCATCCGACAATGAGGGAGAAAAAACGACCTGTGCAGTATACAGAGGCCAATTGGCACGTTGGAAGGACCAACGAGGTGATCTGTCCATGGGGGAGCGGGAAGGGAGCGAGAGAATCAACGGGAAGTGGTCACTATCGCAAAGGTCGTCGTGCGGTGACCATTTTAGGGAAGGGAGGAGGGAGGGAGAAGAGAGAGAAAGATCAATGGCAGAAAAGCTACCATGACCGGCACTGAAATGGGTAGGGGAGCCATCGTTAAGAAGGCACAAGTCGTGGTCGGTAATAAACTGGTCAATGAGATGACCCCGACTAGATGGAAATGCACTGCCCCACAAGGGATGATGTGCATTAAAATCGCCAAGTATAAGGAAGGGAGGAGGAAGTTGCTGAAGGAGGGCACTTAAGGAGGCAGGTGTAGGAGTTCTGTCAGGAGGGAGATACAGATTGCAAATTGTGACCCCAGAGTCCAGGTGGATCCTAACAGCAACTGCTTCCAATGTAGTTTGGAGAGGAATCCACGTGCTGGCAATGTCCGTTCGGACCAACGTGCAAACTCCGCCAGACGCCCGTAGGGGGCCGACCCGATTTCGACAGAAAGCACGGAAGCCACGGAGGGTTGGTGAGTGACCACCAGTAAAATGAGTTTCTTGCAGAACCACACAAGCCGCAGAGTAAAACGAAAGAAGGGATTGCAACTCCGGTAGGTGACGGTAATAGCCATTACAGTCCCATTGGATAGCCAAAGAACGATGAGTCAATTGGGGGGTGAACAGGCTAATGTCAGTCATGCCGGTGGGTCACCACCCGTCACCGACAAGGAGGGGGCGACATCCATGAATAACAGGTCAGAGACAGGTTGTGAAGACGGGGACGAGACCTCTGGCGACACCAGAGACTCCTTGTCCCGGGACTTGTGCTTCTTCTTTCTTTCTGTTTGGGATCGTGGAGGGCTGTGCAACAAAATGGAGCCAGCCACAGCAAGATCGGGAACAGAAAGAGAGCGGGCGATCTGGGGGCCCGCAGACCGTGGTTCTCGTGGTGGCCGCGTGGCAGCAGACCTTTGGCCTGGAAGGTGCCGGGAAGGGGGATCCCGCGAGGGGCGCCCATGACCGGCAGACGCCGAAGAAGCAGAACATTTCTCCAGCCGGGGAGAGGAAGCGATGCCCGGAGGGGATGGTGTGGGAACCGCAGGGGGAGGGGGGAGGAAAGGGGTTCGGGACTGGGGTAAGGAATGAGGAGGAGGGGGTGAAGATACTACTGAAGCATAACTAGTTGTCAGGGTCACTGGATGAAGGCGTGTATACTTTTTACGGGCCTCGGTATAGGTGAGACGATCAAGAGTCTTATACTCCTGTATCTTTTTCTCTTTCTGATACACTGAGCAATCCAGTGACCGTGAAGAATGATTCCCACGACAATTTACGCACACAGGAGGGGGAACACAGGAACTTCCCTCATGGAACGGATGTCCACAGTCACCACAGAGGGGGGCCTGCGAACAGCGCGAAGACATGTGGCCAAAACGCAACACTTGAAACATCGCATAGGTGGTGGGATGTATGGCTTCACGTCACACCGATAGACCATAATCTTGACCTTCTCAGGGAGGGTGTCCCCTTCAAAGGCCAAGATAAAGGCACCAGTGCCAACGCGGTTGTCCTTCGGACCCCTCTGAACCCGCCGAACAAAGTGAACCCCCCGCCGGCTTAGATTGTCCCGAAGTTCCTCATCAGATTGAAGGAGGAGGTCTCTATGGAAAATTACACCTTGCACCATGTTCAAGGACTGGTGTGGGGTAATTGACACAGGAATCGTACCAAGATGGGTACAGGCACGGAGAGCTGCAGACTGGGTAGCTGAAGCAGTTTTAATCAACAGCGACCCAGACCGCATCTTGCTGATAGAGTCCACCTCGCCAAACTTGTCTTCGATGTGTTCAACAAAAAACATAGGTTTCGTATGAGTAAAAGTATCCCCATCAGTTCTGGCGCAAACCAGATAGCGAGGGAAAGGTTTCGCCCCCAGCCGACGAGCCTGGCCCTCCTCCCAGGGGGTAGCCACGGAAGGGAAGGCGGAAGGGGCAGAGGAAGCAGCACGTGAAGAATCTTTTCCAGTCAAAGAGACGGCCGGAGAACGGCCAGAGTTGTGGACTCTTATGCGTTTCATGAGCATAGTGTCCGCCCTGATACCACCCACTCCGATCAGGGGCTCTCCTCATGGGCGCCACCCAGCCACAGCAAGGGCCGTCTGGCACGGCGGCCATTGCTGGGAGTTCCGATGCTCCAGGACGACAAGCAACCACTCCTAGGCTTACATGAGGAGGTCACAGCTCAGGTATCAGACGTGTGATCCCTGTGTTTTCAGGGGGCTCAACCAAAAGGGTACATAGCGACCCCACCACACGGGCTGGCTACCGTGCTGGCTATGGACCCTAGCGTCAAACAACGACGTAAAGGAAACGATGGAATCAATGATGATGGCACACGCCGGAGACACTAGGTAAGGTGCTCTTCCCCAAATGGCTCACACTACGGAAGAAAATTTAGTGATGGAGGTCAAACCCCAGAGGGGACCAGAGAATACCAAAAGGATGAAGGAATTACAGAACAAGGCCGAATTGCAAGGTCAACAGAACCAGGAGAATAGCAGAGCCAACATAAGGAGGGACACCATAAGTAGGGACACCAAGAGAGGGAGAGGAGAGGTCGGAGGGAAGGATGAAGGACAGGAAAGGAGGGGAAGGGAAAGGAAAGGAAATGCAACCCGGAAAAGGAAGGAAGGCTGCAATAGCTCGGGGCCCCGTGCTCGCCACGCACGTACTCACGAAAGGACCGCGAGCCCCCTGCGGGGAATTTATGGAATTAACTGCTTCCAGTTGCTGACCTATTTTGTAGCTAAATGATAAGGGAACTATCTATGTATTCGCAGCACATTACACTTGTCTACATTGAGATTCAATTGCCATTCCCTGCACCATGCGCCAATTCGCTGCAGATCCTCCTGCAGTTCAGTACAACTTTCTATTGTTACAACCTCTCGATACACCACAGCATCGTCTGCAAAAAGCCTCAGTGAACTTCCGATGTCATCCACCAGGTCATTTATGTATATTGTGAATAGCAACGGTCCTATGACACTCCCCTGCGGCACACCTGAAATCACTCTTACTTCGGAAGACTTCTCTCCATTGAGAATGACATGCTGCGTTCTGTTATCTAGAACTCCTCAATCCAATCACACAATTGGTCTGATAGAAAATATGCTCTTACTTTGTTCATTAAACGACTGTGGGGAACTGTATCGAACGCCTTGCTGTAGTCAAACACGGCATCTACCTGTGAACCCGTGTCTATGGCCCTCCGAGTCTCGTGGACGAATAGCGTGAGCTGGGTTTCAAACGACCGTCTTTTCGAAACCCATGCTGATTCCTACAGAGTAGATTTCTAGTCTCGAGAAAAGTCATTATACTCTAAAATAATACGTGATCCAAAATTCTACAACTCATAGACGTTAGAGATATAGGTCTATAGTTCTGCAAATCTGTTCGACGTCCTTTCTTGAAAACGGGGATGATCTGTGCCCTTTTCCAATCCTTTGGAACGCTACGCTCTTCTAGAGACCTACGGTACATCGCTGCAAGAAGGGGGGCAAGTTCCTTCGAGTACTCTGTGTAAAATCGAACTGGTATCCCATCAGGTCCAGCGGCCTTTCCTCTTTTGAGCGATTTTAATTGTTTCTCTATCCCTCTGTCATCTATTTCGATATCTACCATTTTGTCATCTGTGCGACAATCTAGAGAAGGGACTACAGTGCAGTCTTCCTCTGTGAAACAGCTTTGGAAAAAGACATTTAGTAGTTCGGCCTTTAGTCCGTTATCCTGTGTTTCAGTACCATTTTGGTCACAGTGTCTGGACATTTTGTTTTGATCCACCTACCGCTTTGACATAAGACCAAAATTTCTTAGGATTTTGTGCCAAGTCAGTACATAGAACTTCACTTTCTAATTCATTGAACGCCTCTCGCATAGCCCTCCTCACACTACATTTCGATTCGCGTAATTTTTGTTTGTCTGCAAGGCTTTTGCTATGTTTATGTTTGCTGTGAAGTTCCCTTTCCTTCCGCAGTTTCCTAACTCTGTTGTTGTACCACTGTGGCTCTTTTCCATCTCTTACTATCTTGCTTGGCACATACTCATAACGCATATTGTACGACGGTTTTGAACTTTGTCCACTGATCCTCAACATTATCTGTACTTTGAGACAAAAACTTTTGTGTTGAGCCGGCAGGTAATATGTAATCTGCTTTTTGTCACTGTTGCTAAACAGAAAAATCTTCCTACCTTTTTTAGTATTTCTATTTACGGCTGAAATCATCGATGCAGTAACCGCTTTATGATCGCTGATTCCGTGTTATGCGTTAACTGTTTCAAATAGTTCGGGTCAGTTTGTCACCAGAAGGTCTAATATGTTATCGCCACGAGTCGGTTCTCTGTTTAACGGCTCAAGGTAGTATTCAGATAATGCACTTAAAGTATCAAATTAATCGTGGTGCTGAATTCTACCAATTATTTCCAAGCCGTATTTACTTCCAAAGACTCAAATTTTTATAACTTTTGCGCACCAATGTGTGATTCGCGCAATAATTCCAGCCGGCACTACATTGTCAACCGACTTCTAGCTTATGCTCTGTTTAGAGTGAACAGGAACTGAATGGCGTGTTTAATCGAGGGCAACAAGTTCTACAGATCTGTCCATCATCCCGTTGTACTTGTTAAGCTGTTATGATGTGACATGTTTATTTCATTCTAACATTTTGACTAGATGCCTTATCAGTCACCATTGTATTTTAACTGTTTGTGGATCATATTTTCTGAGGTGGTATTGGGGACCAGCCCAGCGTTTGGAAAACCTCCCAAAAAACAACACACACGCTGAGCAGTGTACCGGACCAACTATCGTTGACACATGCGGATTCGAACCGAGTCTGGCTGAAGTCGTGTCGTCTGGCCGAACTCTTGTAGCGAGCTGCCACTTCAGCTGATTCACATAACAATAAGGTCGCCAATGAACAGTTGAAGGTTTAATATGTGTTTGCTTTATAGCTTGCTTTATCCAGTACATATACGGAAACAATATCAAGATACGATGCATAATACAGGGCGAGTCAAAAGCCCTGGACACCTTCATAAGTTGGAAGATTAAAGGGAAAATTGAAATGTGACGTGGGTTGCGGCGACTACAGTTGTCCATTGCACGGAATGGACAACACGTGGAACATATGTTGTATCAGTCGGTATGAAGGTAATTTCCCAACTTTGAACATTAATAACCTCTAAACTGTACAAGATAGACAAAAACAAATTACACCACTCAATTCTAGAGCTCAAACGAGTGTTATTCCATGTGTCATACAACCCCTTCCCATTAAAAAAATTTACTTGAATCCAAAATGGCGGATTTCAAGATGGCGGCCATGAATGTCATTCACTCCAAAAGATGCGGCCCCACATCAAACCTATGTTCCCATCATCACATTTCAATTTTCCCTTTAATCTTCCAACTTCTGTGGGTGTTCAAGGACTTTTGACTCGGCCTGTATATACGTTCCCGTCACAATGTGATCACGACCGACTCACACAAGGCAAGCGACGGCACTTGCAGTGGAGGGTATAAAAAGCGAGCGTGTGTGCGCGTGCGCAAAGGTGGGGCGTGGGGGTGTAGGGGGTGTGCAGTCGACGTCATAATGCAGAAAGGGGTTTACTTGACGTCCGAAAGCGCATGTTCATTGACATAGGTTGTCCAGGGTTGCAGTATTTCCGTGACGCTTAAGTCCGTAAACAGTTTCCCATACAGTGAATGGCAAGATGACACTATACAAAAAGGTTGCCGAAGCAACAGTGATGCACCACGGGCCACTGACAAGGGTGAACACCGGCTCCGGAGAAGTGATCGATCGAACAGACGTTAACTATTGAGCAACTGATCGCCCAGATGAACCAAGGGGCTACCGAAAGTAAAACAACAACCGTTTAGGGAACGTTGCAGTGTACGGGCCTCCGCAGCAGGCGCCTGGTTCATGCACCCATATGCTGACTGCTGTTCATCGGCGGCGAATGCTGGAATTTCCACGACAATAAAGCAACCGCAGGGGTTGAAAGATGTGAAAATTACCGAACTATCAGTTTAATAGGCCACGGCGGCAAAACACTAAGACGAATTCTTTACAGACGAATGGAAGAACTGGTAGAAGCCGACCTCGGGGAAGATCATTTTGGATTCCGTAGAAATTTTGGAACACATGAGGCAATACTGACCCCACTTAGAAAATAGATCAAGGAAAGACAAACCTACGTTTCTAGCATTTGTAGACAGAGAAAGCTTTTGACAATGTTGACAGGAATACTCTCTTTCAAATTCTGAAGGTGGCAGGGGTAAAATACAGGGAGCGAAAGGCTATTTACAATTTGTACAGAAACCAGATGGCAGTTATAAGAGTCGAGGGACATGAAAGGGAGGCAGTGGTTGGGAAGGGAGTGAAACATGGTTGTAGCGTGCCCTCGATGTTATTTAATCTGTATATCGAGCAAGCAGTAAAGGAAACAAAAGAAAAATTCGGAGTAGGAATTAAAGTCCATGGAGAACAAATTAAAACTTTTGAGGTTCACCGATGACATTGTAATTCTGTCAGACAGCAAAGGACGTGGAAGAGCATCTGAGCGGAATGGACAGTGTATTGAAAGGAGGATATTAGACGATCAATCAAAGCAAAACGAGAATAATGGAATGTAGTCGAATTAAATCGGGTGATGCTGAGGGAATTATATTAGGAAATGAGACACTCAAAGTAGTAAATGAGTATTTGCTATTTGGGGAGCAAAATAACTGATGATGGTCGAAGTAGAGAGGATATAAAATGTAGACTGTCAATGGCAAGGAAAGCGTTTCTGAAGAGAAATTTGTTAACATCGAGTGTAGATGTAAGTGTCACGAAGTCGTTTCTGAAAGTATTTGTATGGAGCGTAGCCATCTATGGAAGTGAAACATGAACGATAGTTAGTTTGGACAAGAAGAGAATAGAAGCTTTCGAAATGTGGTGCTACAGAAGAATGCTGAAGATTAGATGGGTAGATCACATAACTAATGAAGAAATACTGAATAGGATTGGGGAGAAGTGCACAACTTCACTAGAAGAAGGGATCGGTTGGTATGACATTCTGAGGCATCCAGGTCTCACCAATTTAGTATTGGAGGGCAGTGCGGAAGGTAAAAATTGTAGAGGGAGACCAAGAGATGAATACACTAAGAAGATTGAGAAGGATGTAGGTTGCAGTAGGTACTGGGAGATGAAGCTTGGACAAGAGAGTAGCATGGAGAGCTGCATCAGACCAGTCTCAGGACTGAAGGCCACAACAACGCAACAGGAAGTCCATTGAGTGGCAACAGGAAGTCCATTGAGTGGCGACAGGTGGTCTTTCCAAATGTCCGACTTTAATGCTCTATCGGGCAGATGGCCGACACCCTCCAACAATCGGCAGAAGAGTCCAAGCCAGAGGAGGCAGAGTTAGAGTCTGGGGAATGATGATATTCTGGAAGGCACAATGGATCAACGCAATTATGCAACTATTCCTGCGGACCATGTCGACCCTTAAATGCAGTTATTTTTCCTCGGCATCATAACATGTATTATCAGGCCAGCTAGTGGGTCAATGCAAAGTGTGTTACAGCTCACAGCGCATACGCATGTATTGAAGCGCACCAGTGCTTAGACTTCCAACAAACTTTAAATATAATTAGGGTATTTTATCATCAACCATAGCGGTCTTACATGTTTCACGTCGAATATTTCACTCGTCTCATTTGTAAAGTAATCAGAACTGAAGCTTTTTATACATGCGATTTCGATTCTTTAAGATACGTGAAGTGGGAGGAGGGGTGACGGGATGGGGGGAGTTGTAGATTTCTGGTATTCGTCTAGATGGGTCCCAGCTAAGTGCAAGGCCGCTTTGTGCAGCTTCAGGTTAAATGCATTAGCCTGCCGGTATGGCAATGTGTGAGCTGTGAGGTTGCAGTACCAACGCACTGTAATCGAAAGAGACTGTACTCTGTATAGCGTGAAAGCATGACTCCAACTGAAGTAATAACGAACGCGCAATGTTTTACTGTCGTGTTAAACGTACTACGAACAGTACAGTGATATATGCCTTTGATGATGGAGTTGGGTTTTAGACGCTGCAGAAGGGCTACCCGCGGTCTCCGCCGCTAGGACGACACGGGTCGAGGGTCAAAGCAGGAAGTTTCTTTCCGCCTGCCATCCCCGAGAAATGGGACAGCGCTAACGTGATAAGCCGGAAGACGCCCGGGGACAGCGGAGTCAGTCACACGGCGCCCACACCGCAGATACGCACTGCCTTTTCACAGAGACTTCTGGCACATCCTCACTGTATCGAACCATGTGAGAGATTAAACATTGCTGTGATGATATCCTAAATTGAATGCTGGCCTAGTGCATGGTTCACGATGCCATTCAGCATTTTTAGTTTTCTTGCTTCAGTGCCTTGCCACACAAAGTGATAGGTACAGGGACAATTATTTTTAACACACTTCAAATATATTTTCGCACTTCATATTTGCTCTGTATGGAAAGATTAGTTGCACCATCTGTTACATTTTGCAACAGGTATCTCACTTTTTTGGAGAATTCGTATATTGTTTCGGGTCAGTTTTCACTGTTTCAAGTAGGGCTGTGTTTGAGCACGACTCGAACCGTTCGAACAGTTTACGTCACAGTTCGGGAAATCTCTGGTTCTGTTCGATCTTTTGATCGGTACGCGATCTAGTTACTTTTGTTGGTACTATATCCATGACCCGCCTTAGCGTTTGTATGGCACTTGATTTTAATAATAAAAATAACGATGAAACAAACTAAAACATCTTTTGGGTGTCATGTCTAACAACGGTAACTAATAAATAAGAGTTTGCAATCATGTCTGTCAAATTCTCGAACTTACTTTCATCCCGTGATCAATGTCTGATGGCACTATCCCCAAGAGGGATCCCGCTGTAATTTATTCTCGAAATAGAAAGTGCAGTCAGTTCAATACACATTTGGTTTCTTAGGCATTTAATTTTCATTAATTTTCATCACTGTTTCATCAATGTAGAAATTTGAGGAAAACTTACAAGAAATTTTTGGGATTTTTGTTAACAACCGTTCCCCTTTATATGTTACATATGTTTCAAGTCGGATTACGAAATATTATGTAGATAGTCACCTACCCCCTGTGTTTAAAGCAAAGTGACCTCTTAGCTATACTACAGATAAACGTCATAATCGCTTTCAACCCTAGATCGCTAAACCCTCGTAAAATTTACGATTTTTTCAGCAGGGTATGGAATATGGCATTTTGAACTTAGTTGTGCGTGTAACATACGACTGGATGTCTAATAATTGTCATTAATCCATAACCTATAATTTATGACTTTGAATAAATCTGGCGTAATACAATTTACGGTGGTTTAGTACTATAATTTATGACTTTGAATAAATCTGGCGTAATACAATTTACGGTGGTTTAGTAGCAATGTAACAACCCCCCGGTATTTTGTGTTAGGGTTAGAATGTACGCTGGTCAAACCCAGGCATTAACCTTTTCTTCAATAGCCTCCAAAAATTTTCTCCGGGTCTGGCTACAACAATTACTACAAAAAAACTTTCTCGGCGCATGCTTTAACGCCCCCCATACCCACAGATTTTTAGTTCGCGTGTGGCTGCTTATTGTCTCGTGCTAGTACTTCCATCGCGGATGATTTGGGTAAACTGTAGAGCACAGTACACAATCTGTTCCCTTTTAATACTACCAAGAGCGAGAGCTTAACTGCCCCAGCCCACGCAAGGATCACTGTCAGCACTATATGAAAGGCTACGGAGAAATCAGGAATTGTTTTCATAACTGCCAGATTTTCAATCGCAAAATCCAAGCTGCAAACATTTATCAGTAACTTTCAGGGCTTGGTCAGGAATTTAGAACGATACGATCATTAGTGACGGATCACAAACTCTTATAACGTGCTCTTTTCAAAGAAAAGATCCAGAATTTGCCTGGAGCGATTCAGGGATATCACGGAAAATCTAAATCTGAATAGCCGGACGCCAATTTGATCCGTCGTCCTCCCGGATACGAATCCAGTGTGTTAGCTACCTCGCTCGGGCACGTTTACCGGTTATGAAGTTTTTTTCCAATAAGATAGTAATCAGTACCTTCTGATATTGTATTTTTGTGGTTAATATTCTCCCTTTGAAATACATTATGCCAGAACAGCACTTCATTATACTTATGGCAATTTAGTTTTCGAACATTGTCAGCAACTAATTCTTTTCGTTAGGCTTTAAACTGGGTAAAAGTGGATTAGCTTCAATAGGCTATAATAACAAAAGGTAGTTATACAACAGTTTGGCAAAGCATTGGTATCATGAATTTGTAGTCTTCCGTCAAGCAAACACAGAAACAAAGTCTAAATGTTGCACCATGTATTTTTTTCCGTAACCACCAACATGAACGTTTGTGAAAAAATTAGCCTGACACTCCTTTTAATATAACAAAATATTCGTAGTTTTTGAAACTGGATCCAGAAATGACACAGCAAATAATTCGAATGTTCCGCTTTGCAGGTAATTACGAAAATTCCAAATACTGTAGCAGTCATCAGATATTATGAAATTGACGTTTGCAGTTCTAACTGACAATTCGAAACACTGTCTATATAACTAGTTCTTATAGTCGTAGTTTCAACAATAAAATGAAAGTCACAGAATTTTAACTATTGGACAGTAGACATCAATGATTCAGTGAAGCAATTGCGTTTTCTTCACTTATCGTGTATTTATAGATAAATTGTGGTTTTTCTAACGCGCGAAGTATTGTCAATTACGTATTTTTCGGTTTTCACAACATCGGTACGAACTGTAAATGTTTAAGTCAGAAATATAGGGCTACTTTGGTTTTCATTCCAAGACGATAACTGCACTGCTCAGCACCCAACTCCACGCTGTTATTGAAACCGCCTGTCGTAACACGTACATGACTGAGCTATCATCACGGAACAAGTAGCAAGATGCGTATCTGACGGCAAGAAAAATTTGATTTTGAACATGTCGCGTAACCTGACCGAATTAAAATTTAAAATGTTACTAATATACCCACTAAAATATGTAATCTACGTTAGAAGAAATAATAAGGGAAGTATTTCAGTTAGAAACTATCTCTCGAGGCAGCATAACTGTCACCGAGTAATTGAATGGACTTCAGTCATCCAGTATTTGCGAAAGAGAGCGCTTAGCGATCTCCAATAAGTTTTAGCTTACACTTAATTTGAAACCGTTACGAAACTACTACTCGCGGAGCCCCCTCATACAACATAATGAACGTAAAAAAAAAAAAATTGACCGTGAACTCAAACTTTATCAAACATTAAGTTTAATTTATTAATTATTTAGTACAAGCAGTATTCGCAACACACACTGCGGGCAGTATCCATATTTATCGATGAATGTACCTGCAAAAGTGTACATTTAGATGTGAAAAAAAACTTTGGCTTGAAATATAGCGCAAATCACCCAGACTATATTCGTCCAGTGTTTTATAATTAGTGCACTCAGCACTAACTTTAAGCATAATTTCAAATCTGTTCTAAACTTTCCTTGCACGTTCGAAAACGTTTAGACTCATTTAGGTAAAGTTAGTAGAAAGTTGAAGCTGTTTCATACATAGGAGTTCTATTCTTCAAACTTTGAAGACTCCGTGGTTTGCTGGTAAAAGCGAATATCCACTCTTTGCTTCGGCCACTGCTCGCTCCGACGATCTTATCCTTTATCACAGATCCAAAATAAGAGCACCATAAGCAGCTACGTACCGGAAAAACCGGGGATGAATGCAGCACGGTACCACGTGCAGCAATTCGCGAACTGGGCTCATGTACCAGTACCGAAAAAACAACAGTTTTATGGAGCACGCGAAGTACAGTACAAGCTCCTAAACAATCCACGCACGGCGTCTTACAGGGCAGTGGCACGTAACGAGCATACAGGGCGAGATGGCAGCACCGATGCACCGCAGCGGCCCCTTGCGAGAACTCGCCTGAACGCCAAACATCACTCTTCTGTTACTGTAGGTTATCTGTCTTGAGCTGACTGCAGTCTGATTAAAAAGAATGAAACCAGACGCGTTTCACTTTTATTTACGATCATCTTCTGTGGTTATTGTGTAAATTGGATACACACGTTTGTGCATTTTGTATTGTTTTAGGTTTAAAATAGCGTTTTTTTTTGTTTTTTTTTTTCAAATAAAGTTCGTCTGCAGGCCACTGGTGTGTTTCTTTACATAAACGAAAACAAACGAATTGGCATAAACACTGCGGCAGCGAAGAATGAAAAATAGTTAAGAAAGTCTGTTGTAAAAGTGCAGCACAAGAAATAACGCAAAATGCGAAAAACTGCAAAGTGCAGATGTGAAATAAAGCCTAACACCGTAAGTAGCCTGCAGACGAACTTTATAAACCGCGCGACCGCTACGGTCAAGGTTCGAATCCTGCCTCGGGCATGGATGTTTGTGATGTCCTTAGGTTAGTTAGGTTTAAGTAGTTCTAAGTTCTAGGAGACTGATAACCTTAGAAGTGAAATCCCATAGTGCTCAGAGCCATTTGAACCATTTTTTGAACTTTATAAAGAAAGCGCTGTATTTGACCTAAAACAATAAAAAATGTACAAACGCGTGTATCCAATTTACAGAATAACCACAACAGATGCTTTGTAATTATAAGCGAAACGCGTCTGGTGTAACTCTGTTTAATCAGATTGCTGTCAGCTAAAAACAGATAACCTATAGTAACAGATGTTAACAGCTGCTGCGGAAGATGACCACGCAAACAAACGTATCACTCTTCTGTTACGCCTGCATCACTCTTATATGCGACACGACTTTCGAAGGCGAAACCAAAATTTCGGAAGCTGTTATTCTCCGTCGTGTTTACATGTTAATTAATGTCTGAAGCAGTTCCGCAAGATCGATCAAAAATCGGCCTTCCGGTCGTAAGTTGCGTAATTGCGTCTGGAAATCAGCTGCTCCCGTTCCTCATTTAGTCAGCTCAATGGCTGTTTCTCTATAAATAAATAGCAGAGGTAGACAATTTCAAGTTCAGTCTGATATTTTCAATTCTTCTTCACTGCACAAAAAATGACTGTCTTGACTAGCTGAGATCTTTTTAAAATAAAAAGATGTAACCTGATAACCCAATCAGATTTCAAAAACGGTTGTTCGTTTAGATGTTAGCGCAAATCGCTATAATAGTATTTAAAGACCAACCAGAAGCGGTATTGGTAAACTGCCACCGCCACCGCCCAGGGCGGCAGGTTTTTGAGGGCCGACAAAATCTTAAAATTTTACTTTTGCTTCAAAACGATGAATTAAACAAGACAATGAAAGTTTTTATCTCTATAAAGAAGTATGAGAACAAGCTGTAAATTCAAATCATCCGTAAAATTTTTTGTCTTACTGGAAACTTGTTAGCGGTGTTTTGAAACAAAGCAAGCGCTGTAGTTGATCGCCTTGGTTGCGTCTTTCAAAATAGCAAAGATTGCTACCGGCAGTCTTGGCAACTTGTTTCTACCATGCGTCTACACTACACTTGCAATGCACTTGTGTCAACCTGAAAGCACCCACAGAAGCGAACAACTTCATAATAAAGATAAATGTCAGCATATGATGGCCTAACAAGTCCTTAAATACCTGTGGGGTTATCGCCGAGAAAAACATTTTGTAATACATAGAAAAAAAAGTAAACTATGCAGTGCCCATCACATTCCACAGTCTTCTAAATCCAGACGTTGTGATTAATGGGAGTTTACATGTGAACAGATAAGTGACAGTTTCCCCTTAATACTACCTCTCAACTGAATCTGCCATTAATACCATTTACACTGCTCTTCTTCTTCTCACGGTCTTCTAAATCAGTTTTTCCCTGTTTAGTCTCTAACTTCTTTTAAGTTTTCCCCTATTCCCTATTTTCTCTCGGTGGTGAAATCATAATCAGTAGATATTAATATTTAAGATAACACGAAACAACACATTAAAGACCATATTTTGGAGTTGAAGCAACTAAAATGCACGAACTGTAAATCCAGTTTCGTCGTACTTGACAGTTTGCGTTTCAAGACTTTAGTTAGCATATAACTCTTACTTTTCGCTACAAAAAATGGAAATGCTTACAGAACTGCCTGTTTTCAGCCATAAATCATGACGTGACAATTCAGACAGAACTTCTTCTCGATATTCGACCACATCCGTTTTTCCTTTATGCACTAGGGGCACACTAACCCCCCCTCCCCCCCCCCCCCCCCCCGCACACACACGCACGCACACACACACACACACGCCGGTGCCGCAGATTGCACGGCTCCTCCCGCAGCACGTTAGAGTCCTCCCTTGGACGTGTGTGTGTGTGTGTGTGTGTGTGTGTGTGTGTTATGCTCTTAGCGTTAGTTAGTTTAAATAGTGTGTAAGTATAGGAACGGGTGATCTCAGCAGTTTGGTTCCATAGGACTTCACACACATTTGGACATTTGGTTACTAAGGGTCTTGGATAGCACCTCCCATTGCTCAGGAAATGAGAAAAAGCGAACAGATTTCAGTCATATTCTCCGCGAGGAACTTAATTTTGGTTGCATAATTAATTTCGGAGTAATGACTCAAAGTGTATTACACTGTTAACGATCTTTGCTGTTTCACTGATCTGTGTCCCATACCTAATCTGATTCTGGTCTTAAAGACGTATCCACGTCGTATGAGTAAGTGTGGTATGTAAAAATAAGACGTCGTGGATGAATGACAATGTACTACAGTACGAAATTGGAAAATACTACAGTTCTACATATTAGTACTGAGGAAAATATTGCTGAAAGAAGTTAGTTCTATCCACCATCTATCGATACGCCCTCTCCCAGCATCGCTACGAAAAGCCCGAAATTACATTACACGTAAAGAACTATCGATAAGCACAACAAGCTCAGTTGCGATTGATTTACTTCTTGATAAACCTCGGTCGATTTCAGCCTCATACAAGGCCACTATAGATGGGGGTGTCCTCTTGACCCGCAATAAAAAACCACCCCCGAAATCGATCACAATTTGTCAACAAATAAAACAATTGTGACTTGCGCTGTTACGTTCGTCACATATTTGGAACAGTCGTAGTTACCAACAAAAACAACTACCGTTTATGCTTCAAAACGCGCACTCATCGAACTACGCTCATTCTTCACTTTCAGCATGATATGGCCGGGAAGTGCGTAGAGTAGTAATTTGCTTTGAAACTGAACAGAAAGCATTGACTGAATGTTTCATGCTACTCTAGAAAGCCAGGGTGTTCAAATATATACACAGGTATATAACCCACCTTCGCCTTTGTGTGGACGAGGAAGTCACAGCCATGTGGCAAATTCTGACCCGCACGATGCACTTACTGTCACACTCTGGAAAATGAATCTCGCTGCAATAGGCGCAGTCCACGCACAAGTGGCGCGGCGCGGGCGCCTGGCGGCGGCGAGGTACAGACATGTCGCAAGCGGGACGTAACCTGTGCACACTGGAAGGCGGCTGTCGCAGGGAGAAGCTGGTCTGTGGTGCTACCATTGTCGAACCACAAAGTTCTTTGTTGCGGCAAACAACAAGCCGAGCGCAAAAACGGTTAAATAACGTAAGGAAACGTAGAGTTAACATTTATGAGTAGAGGGACAATAAACGCAAGGCAGTGAGGGAGTGATTCGGTGGTGAGGTTGCAAACTTTCAAGGGTGAAAAATGTATCAGTTGGAGGTAAGTCCGGAAACGACGGAGTCGAAAATCGTTCTGATACCTCCGACAGTGGACCTCCAACTGCAAGTTCTTTGCGTTCTATATTTAAGGAGGATGTAGAATGGATCAAAACACGAAAAAAAATGCCCAGTAAACGCGGGCACTAAAATGCATGCCTCAAAAGCTATGAGTTTGCAATAGAACACGTCCACATCAGAGATATCGGCACGATTTAGTCGTATAACTTTCCACTCGATCGTTTCGGGCCAGTGTCCTTTACGTCAGATCGATATATTTACCCTTCTCCATCATCCCTAAATATACATTACTGGCCATTAAAATTTCTACACCACGAAGATGAATTGCTACATACACGAAATTTAACCGGCAGAAGACGCTGTTATATGCAAATGATTAGCTTTTCAGAGCATTCACACGAGGTTGGCGCCGGTGACGACACCTACAACGTGCTGACATGAGGAAAGTTTCCAACCGATTTCTCATACACAAACAGCAGTTGACCGGCGTTGCCTAGTGAAACGTTGTTATGATGCCTCGTGTAAAGAGGCGAAATGCGTACCATCACGTTTCCGACTTTTATCAAAGTCGGATTGTAGCCTATCGCGATTCCGTTTTTTCGTATCGCGACATTGCCGCTCGAGTTGGTCGAGATCCAATGACTGTTAGCAGAATATGGAATCGGTGGGTTCAGGAGGGTAATACGGAACGCCGTGCTAGATCCCAACGGCGTCATATTACTAGCAGTCGAGATGACAGGCATCTTATCCGCATGGCTGTAACGGATCGTGCAGCCACGTCTCGATCCCTGAGTCAACAGATGGGGACGTTTGCAAGATGTAATGGTACTTGAATTACGTAACCATTCGGCACCTCACCTCAACCTCTTGATACCAGCAATATTCTACTGTGTTTCTGTAAAATAGTTGACACATTTCTGTGACAACATTCAGATTTTATTTCATTAAAGTAGAGGTACTTCAATACATCGATATGTATATATTGCAATCATATTATTCTTATATGTATTCTTTCTTTTGTCACTATGATCATTGACGTACTTGTAACTCGGATTTTTGGGCGCGTAAGCGGTTATTAGAGAGTCAAGCTTTGGTCGTCATGTTAATGGTCGTCATGTTAAAAACACAAAAATTGTAGTCAGTTTATGAAATGTGAATTTTAGCAGTGAGGAAGATATTTTCAAGTATGTTTTATATTGTGAAGTGCTGCTTTCGAACAAGTACGTGATATTGCAACAAAAGTAATAAAAAATAAGTGTAACTTAAATTCGGAGTGCTGATTACTTTTTTACATCACCATTGTCTTAACTAGCAAAAGTTTAATATTCAAGAATGGTTTATGAAACACATCAATAAAACTTTTGAATATCGTAGAACAACACCTAGGCCTCTTTGCACCAGAGCTTGGAAGCATCACTACCTAGATTTTCGACGATTGAGCCATGAGTTCACAATGGGAGCAGCGTGGGAAACACGAAAAGATGAGTGCCTAGTTTATCCACTATTTCAAGAAATGACTTTATTAACTGTGCTCTAATGACATCTGCCACATAATATAACTTATTTGTTGCCCGAAAATGCAATATTTAGCAGCGTGAGCAACACTACAGTCATAATTAATTTTTGACCTTTGTTGTGGTAGGGTTGTTAGAAAGACAACAACCATCTGCACGAACAGATCGACGACGTTTGCAGCAGCATGGACTATCAGCTCGGAGACCTGTTACCCTCGACGCTGCATCACAGACAGGAGCGCCTGCCATAGTGTACTCAACGACGAACGTGGGTGCACGAATGGAAAAACGTAAATTTTTAGGATGAATGCAGGTTCTGTTTACAGCCTCATTATGGTGGCATCCGTGTTTGGCGACATCGCGGTGAACGCTCATTGGACGCGTGTATTCGTCATCGCCATACTGGCATGATGGTATGGAGTGCCATTGGTAACACATCTCGGTCACCTCTTGTTCGCACTGAGGGCACTTTGAAAAGTGGACGTTACATTTCACATGCGTTACGACGCGTGGCTCTACCCTTCTTCCGATCCCTGCGAAACCCTACGTTTCAGCAGGATAATGCACGATCGCACGTTGCAGGTCCTGTACGGTCATTTCTGGATACAGAAAATGTTAGACTGCTGCCCTGGCCAGCACATTCTCCAGATCTCTCACCAACTGAAAACGTCTGGTCAATGGTGGCCGAGCAACTGGCTCGTCACAATACGCGTCACTACTCTTGATGAACTGTAGTACCGTGTTGAAGCTGCATGGGCAGCTGTACCTGTACACGCCATCCATGCTCTGTTTCACTCAATGCCCAGGCGTATGGAGGCCTTTATTACGGCCAGAGGTGGTTGTTCTGGGTACTGATTTCTCAGGATCTATGCACCCAAATTGCGTGAAAATGTAATCACATGTCAGTTCTAGTATAATATATTAGTCCAATGAATGCCCGTTTATCATCTGCATTTCTTCTTGGTGTAGCAATTTTAATGGCCAGTAGTGTAACATCATTCCGGAATTACGCAGTATATCGGAAATGTGCTCCTGGAAAATTGCCACCTAATGATGTGAATGAAACTATGTTGCAACCGCAACTCGTAATGAAATAAACTCCAGATTCGAGTAGCCAAAAATTTGTAGCTACATGTTAAATTTTTGCATAGTTCTAATACTGTGTCCAACATATAGACGAAACTGGAATGGACCACAATTGCTATTTTGCATATGGTTTTCATTTGAACGTATGCCAAAATATGGTAAACTTTGTGAGAAATGTTCAAAATATTAGGATGATTTCCAAAATTAATATTCGTCAAAGGTTTCACTGGTATAGACCAGAATTTCCTGAAAAGAGCCTCCTACAATGTGATACGAGATTTTGCCCTTATAGATACTTTCACGTATGTCACCCAGATGATTGGATTCCAGTCATTGCCAATGCCAAGGACAACGGATTTCTTCTCTGCAAGAAGAAACCAGAGAATTTCGGGGATTACTCCTGCCAGTACCTCGTCTCCTACCTTCCAAACTTAACACAAGCTCTCCTGCAGGTCTGCAGGAGAGCCTCTGTTAAGTTTGGAAGGTAGGAGACGAGGTACTGGCAGAAGTAAAGCTGTGAGGACGGGGCGTGAGTCGTGCTTGGGTAGCTCAGTTGGTAGAGTACTAGCCCGCGAAAGGCAAAGGTCCCGAGTTCGAGTCTCGGCCCGGCACACAGTCAGTTTTAATCTGCCAGGAAGTTTCGAGGTATCGGTTGATAGTATACGTTCTGAGACATCAACCGATCACTAATTTGGTATTGGAGGGAAGTGTGGAGTAAAAACTGTAGAGGGAGACGAAGAAATGAATACAGTAAGCTGATTCAAAAGAATGTAGGTTGCAGTAGTTATACGGAGACGAAGAGGCTTGCACAGGATCGAGTAGCATGGAGAGCTGCATTAAACCAGTCTTCGTGCTGAAGGCCGCAACAGCGAACATCAATTTCGAAGCATACCGGAAGCTTCATTTAGTTTCGCCACCGCGGGTCTCTGACAGGTTGCCTCGTTTGTTACGATGGAGGTGACTTGAAACAGCGCCACGTCGCCGCCTGACGTCCACTCCACGCCTACACTTGCCAGGTCCAAGAAAAATGAGATTATATTTAGCCGAACATTCTGCGCTAAACGCCGGACTACCTGTTTTAAAAAGCAGGAGAGTTGATTCGGTGTTACACCTCGAGCGCTCAGAGCTCCGCGGAGTATTGTCGCTGGCCGTGGACAATCAAACGGGCGGCACTGCGAGCCTATTATCTGCCGCCGGCTTCTTAAATGACCGCCGACCTCACAGTTCTAGCTGCTACGACGTACCGTTGTGCTACGTCGTGAAAACACTAAGTTTACGGAAAAAGTAAACAACTGTTTTAAAAGTATTCAGTGCGTTTATCAGGCTTCTGACTGACATTTTCTTTTCAGAAAAGGAGCGGAAAAATCAGACGTCAAAGAGTTCACGATAAAAAGATAGTTGTCGCGTCCTGAAGAAAAGACCGCTCCGTGGCTTTTATTCTCTTCACTGCTGAGAAAAGCTGCTCACAACAGTGTGTACACCCAAAAAAGCACATGGTCTGTGTGTCATTTTTGTGTAGTTTTGGGAAATGATATTTTGCTGCACTGAATGACACCACCGACACAAATTCGGCGGTAATAAATCGTCGGGTGCAAACGAGACAGGAGTGCCGAAGTACTTTATTTCCCTTTCCAAACTGGAGGCCTCGTGGGATATATATATATATATATATATATATATATGACAATCGCCGAAACTGGTAGGTTCAGGTAGAATGAGATTGTCACTCTGCAGGGAGTGTGCGCTGATATGAAACTTCCTGGCAGATTAAAAGTGTGTCGGACCGAGACTCGAATTCGGGACCTTTGCCTTTCGCGGCCAAGTGCTCTGCCAACTGAGCTACCCAATCACGACTCACGCCCCGTCCCCATAGCTTTCGCCAGTACCTCGTCTCCTACCTTCCAAACTCCGAAAGGCAAAGGTCCCAAGTTCGAGTCGCGGTCCCGCACACAGTTTTAATCTGCCAGAAAGTTTCATTTCAACGCACACTCCGTTGCAGACTGAAAATCTCACTCTGTAAGCATCCCCCAGGCTGTGGCTAAGCCATGTCTCCGCAATATTCTTTCTTCCAGGAGTTCTAGTTCTGCAACGTTCGCAGAAGAGCTTCTGTGAAGTTTGAAAGGTAGGAGACGAGGTACTGGCGGAACTGAAGCTGTGGGGACGGGTTGTGAGTCGTGCTTGGGTAACTCAGTTGGCAGAGCGCTTGCCCGCGAAAGGCAAAGGTCCGGAATTCGAGTCTCGGTCCGGCACACAGTTTTAATCTGTCACGAAGTTTCAGGTTCAGCTAGTTTTAAAAGCCAGACGACTGAGGAATGTTAAAAATTCCGTCATTCATTTGCCTCTCCAACAAACTTAAGTGTTCTGAGGAGGCTCTGTTCTTGTCGCGGATGTCATCTATTAGCTTCTCTTTGTCGTGCAATGACAAATGTACGACTAAGTTGTGCATAGTAATGTCAGACACGAATGCTAGGTCTGGTACCCATTTTAGAACTGTCAGACAATGCATTTCTTCCGCTTTCATTTCGATAGAGACTTTTTCCTCACGAATGAAAAAGAAAGGATCTAGAACTTTACCCCAACTGAGCCAACGAACTATGTCCCCACATTCCGCTTTCATATACAGGATGAGTGAGGAGGAAAGGTACATGCTTTGAGGCATGGTAGCACTTCAGACGTACATATTTTTTTAACCGTATCGAATATATCGCTTGCGAACACAGCCAGAGTTACATTAGGTTCCGCAGATGTTGTCTTTATTGACCATTTCAATGCGCACTTCACTTGCGCAAAGATAGCGACGAGTCCGAGGAGTCATTTCATGACTACCGTGATCACCCAACCTTATTCCATTAGATTACTGTGTGTGGAGTTGGCGTAAGAGCGAAGTCTACGAGCGCAGAGTGGACACGGTGGAGGAACTTCTCGCTCGTATGTCACATGCGTATGCTCACGTAAAGGATGATTCGATCCGGCACAGGCTCGTCTCCCCGAATGAGCTCAAATCAGTAACACAGCAGCTGTTTGCAACAGCTGCAAAATGCATTGCAGTTGACGGTGGACTTCTCGAATACCTATTGTAGGACAATGTACACAATTAAACAAAACGTTGTATCATATTGTTTCACTTACTACCACCTGCAATTGTCCTGTTCCCCACTGTTTCCATTTGCTCGGAAACAGTTAAGAACGAGACATAGGCTATGTGATCAAAAGTATCCGGACACCTGGCTGAAAATGACTTACAAGTTCGTGGTGCCCTCAGTCGGTAATGCTGGAATTCAATATGGCGTTGGCCTACCATTAGCCTTGACAACAGCTTCCACTCTCGCAGACTTACGTTCAGTCAGGTGCTGGAAGGTTTCTTGGGGAATGGCAGCCTATTCTTGACGGAGTGCTGTACTGACGAGACGTATCGAAGTCGGTCGGTGAGGCCTGGCACGAAATCGGTGTTCCGAAACGTCCCAAAGGTGTTCTATAGGATTCAGGTCAGGACTCTGTGCAGGCCAGTCCATGACAGGGATGTTATTGTCGTGTAACCACTCTGCCACAGAACGTGCATTATGAACTGGTGCTCGATCGTGTTGAAAGATGCCAATCACCATCCCCGAATTGCTCTTCAACAGTAGCAAGCAATAAGGTACTTAAAACATTAATGTAGGCCTGTGCTGTGATAGAGCCACGCACAACAACAAGGGGTGCAAGCCTCCATCTCGAAAACATGACTACATCATAACACCACCGCCTTGGAATTTTACTGTTGGCACGACACTGGGCATCCGCCGTACCCACACCTTGCCATCGGATCGCCACATTGTGTACAGTGATTGGTCACTCAACATTTTTCCACTGTTCAATCGTCCAATGTTTAAGCTCCTTACACCAATCGATGCGTCGTCTGGCATCTACTGGCGTGATGCGTGGCTTACGAGCAGCCGCTCGACCATGAAATCCAAGTTTTCTCGCCGCCCTCCTAGCTGTCACAGTACTTGCAGTGGATCTTGATGCAGTCTGAAATTCCTGTATGATGGTCTGGATAGATGTCTGCCTATTACACATTACGACCCTCTTCAAACGTCGGCGGTCTCTGTCAGTCAACAGACGAGGTTGGACTGTACGTTTCCGTGCTGTGTCACTTCACGTTTCCAGTTCACTATCACATCGGAAACAGTGGACCTAGGGGTGTTTACGAGTGTGGAAATCTCACGTACGGACGTATGACACAAGTGACACCCAATCACCTGACACGTTCGACGTCCATGAGTTCCGCGGAGCGCCCCATTCTGCTCTCTCACGATTTCTAATGACTACTGAGGTCGCTGATCTGGAGTACCTGGCAGTAGGTGGCAGCACAATGCACCCAATATGAAAAACATGTTCTTGGGGGTGTCCGGATAATTTTGATCACATAGTTTACGTTCACAATGACATTTTTTACTCAAGATCACTAATACAATGCATTTCCCTCAAAGCATGTACCTTTCATCCTGACCCACCCTGTATTTTAAGAATACTTTGAACTTGAGGTGATTTACACCATGACGTACCACAAAATTCACAGACGTGACCACAACTTTCGTTAAATCTATCCGCCCGCCTTCTTAGATGAGTGATAATTCTATTCGCCTCTTTCGTTGAGTGGTCAGCGAGTGTGACTGCCACACTCCGCACTGTTTCGATTCCTGGCCGGGGCAGAGCTGCTTTCCGCTCGTAGATTGTGTGTTGTGTTGCCTTAATCATCATTTCATCAACATCGACACTCAAGGGGTCTAATGTGAGGTCAACTGAAAACACTCGCAACTCGGCTGTTCAACTTCCCCATGTGAGGTGGTGGTGGTGGTGATTAGTGTTTAACGCCCCGTCGACAACGAGGTCATTAGAGACGGAGCGCAAGCTCGGGTTAGGGAAGGATTGGGAAGGAAATCGGCCGTGCCCTTTCAAAGGAACCATCCCGGCATTTGCCTGAAACGATTTAGGGAAATCACGGAAAACCTAAATCAGGATGGCTGGAGACGGGATTGAACCGTCGTCCTCCCGAATGGGAGTCCAGTGTGCTAACCACTGCGCCACCTCGCTCGGTCCTCATGTGAGGACTCCCGGCCTCCTGTGCCATATGATCATTACATTACGTAAACCAGCTTCACTGTTTCAGAACATAGTGCCTCTTGGTAAATGAAGCAAATAACAGCTGAAACGTTTTTTTCAGAATTCAGTTTATTTTTTAAACGAACAGCGAATCCCTCGTGAAGCCCGATCATTTGCGGTGCATCCTCTGTGGCTACAGAATGGAGCATCTTCCACGGCGAATTCGTACTATCTAAAACTGACCCACAAGCGGCTTCAAAAAATACCAAGTCCCCCTGAGGTGTAATCGAGAGGTACCAAATTCAAGAGCTTCTCAGATATTTGCAGCTCCATATCAACGCCACGCACAAATACTGAAAGCTGAGCACAGTAAAAAATAAGGAAACATCGCCAGAACTGCCTGTCCGAACACAAACGCAGATGCCAGCTAAACGTGCATATTGCGCTGCTGTATTTGACCACGGACGGCACTTGTGCAATGTCCTTCGTACGTTGCAAGTGTGAGGCGTGGTGGTCAGAACAGTATTCCGTGTGCTTGTGAGTCCATTATGGCCGAGTACAGTGCATTCGGACGTGGGCAAATGGTTGGTGCTCGTATTGTGGCTACTTCCGTAACGCCATGAGTCGAAGTGTTTGGTGTTTAAAGAGGCTCTGTATCGAAGATTTATACCGCATACAGGGGAAGCGATAAACATCATCACCTAAGATGCAACGCGGACGAAAGAGTGTGTTGAGTGATCGCCATTGAAGAGCTGCAAAACCACTGCAGAGCTGAATGTCAAACTCGCGAACCTTGTCAGGACCAAAACAACACGAAGAAAGCTCCATAAGCAGGAAATTGCAGGGTGCGCTGGAATTCCAAAACAACTCATCGGTGACTCAAATGCCCGTAACAGGAAAACGTGGTGCTGAAGTCGTACAGCCTAGACTATGGATTATACAGATTGCGTTCGGTTCGCGCCTGACAGATACCGACCAGGTAATTGCAAAACGTCAGCTGAGTTCGTGCGCCGGCCGCACGAAGCGCTGGCATTGACTGCTGTTTGCAGAGGCGCAGACGTCTCGTACAGTCAACTTCTCTTTACTTCTTTTTTTTTTTTTTTTCTTGGTTCTTGATGGATACTGTATGTTCAATGCTGATTGCACTTAACTGAAAAATACACACATCAAAAAAAGTTTCGCATCACCCCGGTTCCCAGAACTCCTGCAGATAGACGTCGACTGTGCAATTGTATCACAGAAACAGTCTCACAGACACAGTCCTTTTGTCTGTTCAGAGATGTCACTAAACCTGCCCAAAGATTTAAACTACCACGCATCAGTAGCGCCTATTAGACGGAAGGGGGTCCGACAGCCCATCAGTTACAATTATTCCACCAGGAAGGAGTACACTGCTCGTGTTGACTGTAGTTCAACCATGCCTAGAAGGGCAATACCGCGGTTCAAAGCGTCTGCATTGCTACTTTGTGCCAGGAAGGGCTCTCAATAAGGGAAGTGTCCAGGCATCTCGGAGTGAACCAAAGCGATGTTGTTCTGACATGGAGAAGATACAGAGAGACAGGAACTGTCGATGAGATGCCTCGCTCAGGCCGCCCAAGGGCTACTACTACAGTGGATGACCGCTACCTACAGTTCTGGCATGTTTAATAATTCTTTTCGTGCAGCCACAGGACGTCGTGTTAACGACTCAAACTGTGTGTAATAGGCTGCATAATTGCAACTTCATTTCCGACGTCCATTGCGAGGTCCATGTTTGCATCCGTGACACCATGCAGATTGTCCCAACAACATGCCGAGTGGAGCGCTCAAGATTGGCACCATCGATGAGTGTCGCATATGGCTCCAACCAGACAATCGTCGGAGACGTGTTTGGAGGCAAATCGGTAGGGTTAATGCCTTAGACACACTGTCCATCTAGTACAGCAAGGTGGATGTTCCCTGCTATTTTGGGGTGGCGATGTACGCCGCTAGTGGTCATGGAAGGCGCCGTAGCGGCTGTACGATACGTGAATGCCATCCTCCGACCGATAGTGCAACCATATCGGCAGCATTTTGGCGAGGCATTCGTCTTCATGGACGAAAATTCGCGCGCCCATCATCTTGTGAATGACTCCCTTCAAGATAACGACGACTTGAGTGGCTAGCATGTTCTTCAAACTTGTACCCTATCATACATGCCTGGGAGAAATTGAAAAAGGCTGTTTATGGACGACGTGACCCACCAACCACTCTCAGGGATCTACGCTGAATCGGAGTGGGACAATCTGGACCAAAAGTGCCTTGATGAAATTGTGGATAGTACGTATGCCACGACGAATACAGGCATCCTTCAATGCAAGAGCACGTGCTACTGGGAATGAGATATACTGGTGCATACAGCTGGATGATTGACTGATCTGGCCTTGCAACATTAACCAAAACGGCCTTGCTGTGCTGGTACTGCGAACGGCTGAAAGCAAGGGGAAACTACAGCCGTAATTTTTCCCGAGAACATGCAGCTTTACTGTATGATTGAATGATGATGGCATCCTCTTGGGTAAAATATTCCGGAGGTAAAATAGTCCCCCATTCGGATCTCCGGGCGGGGACTACTCAGGAGGATGTCGTTATCAGGAGAAAGAAAACTGGCGTTCTACGGATCGGAGCGTGGAATGTCAGATCCTTTAATCGGGCAGGTAGGTTAGAAAATTTAAAAAGGGAAATGGATAGGTTAAAGTTAGATATAGTGGGAATTACTGAAGTTCGGTGGCAGGAGGAACAAGACTTCTGGTCAGGTGACTACAGGGTTATAAACACAAAATCAAATAGGGGTAATGCAGGAGTAGGTTTAATAATGAATAGGAAAATAGGAATGCGGGTAAGCTACTACAAACAGCATAGTGAACGCATTATTGTGGCCAAGATAGATACGAAGCCCACACCTACTACAGTAGTACAAGTTTATATGCCAACTAGCTCTGCAGATGATGAAGAAATTGAAGAAATGTACGATGAAATAAAAGAAATTATTCAGATAGTGAAGGGAGACGAAAATTTAATAGTAATGGGTGACTGGAATTCGAGTGTAGGAAAAAGGAGAGAAGGAAACATAGTAGGTGAATATGGATTGGGGCTAAGAAATGAAAGAGGAAGCCGCCTAGTAGAATTTTGCACAGAGCACAACTTAATCATAGCTAACACTTGGTTTAAGAATCATGAAAGAAGGTTGTATACGTGGAAGAACCCTGGAGATACTAAAAGGTATCAGATAGATTATATAATGGTAAGACAGAGATTTAGGAACCAGGTTTTAAGTTGTAAGACATTTCCAGGGGCAGATGTGGACTCTGACCACAATCTATTGGTTATGACCTGTAGATTAAAACTGAAGAAACTGCAAAAATGTGGGAAATTAAGGAGATGGGACCTGGATAAACTGAAAGAACCAGAGGTTGTACAGAGTTTCAAGGAGAGCATAAGGGAACAATTGACAGGAATAGGGGAAAGAAATACAGTAGAAGAAGAATGGGTAGCTCTGAGGGATGTAGTAGTGAAGGCAGCAGAGGATAAAGTAGGTACAAAGACGAGGGCTGCTAGAAATCCCTGGGTAACAGAAGAAATATTGAATTTAATTGATGAAAGGAGAAAATATAAAAATGCAGTAAATGAAGCAGGCAAAAAGGAATACAAACGTCTCAAAAATGAGATCGACAGGAAGTGCAAAATGGCTAAACAGGGATGGCTAGAGGACAAATGTAAGGATGTAGAAGCTTATCTCACTAGGGGTAAGATAGATACTGCCTACAGGAAAATTAAAGAGACCTTTGGAGAGAAGAGAACCAAGTGTATGAATATCAAGAGCTCAGATGGCAGCCCAGTTCTAAGCAAAGAAGGGAAGGCGGAAAGGTGGAAGGAGTATATAGAAGGTTTATACAAGGGCGATGTACTTGAGGACAATATTATGGAAATGGAAGAGGATGTAGATGAAGACGAAATGGGAGATACGATACTGCGTGAAGAGTTTGACAGAGCACTGAAAGACCTGAGTCGAAACAAGGCCCCCGGAGTAGACAACATTCCATTAGAACTACTGACGGCCTTGGGACAACCAGTCCTGACAAAACTCTACCAGCTGGTGAGCAAGATGTATGAGACAGGCGAAATACCCTCAGACTTCAAGAAGAATATAATAATTCCAATCCCAAAGAAAGCAGGTGCTGACAGATGTGAAAATTACCGAACTATCAGTTTAATAAGTCACAGCTGCAAAATACTAACGCGAATTCTTTACAGACGAATGGAAAAACTGGTAGATGCAGACCTCGGGGAGGATCAGTTTGGATTCCGTCCAAATGTTGGAACACGTGAGGCAATACTGACCTTACGACTTATCTTAGAAGAAAGATTAAGAAAAGGCAAACCTACGTTTCTAGCTTTTGTAGACTTAGAGAAAGCTTTTGACAATGTTGACTGGAATACTCTTTTTCAAATTCTAAAGGTGGCAGGGGTAAAATACAGGGAGCGAAAGGCTATTTATAATTTGTACAGAAACCAGATGGCAGTCATAAGAGTCGAGGGGCATGAAAGGGAAGCAGTGGTTGGGAAAGGAGTGAGACAGGGTTGTAGCCTGTCCCCGATGTTATTCAATCTGTATATTGAGCAAGCAGTAAAGGAAACAAAAGAAAATTTTGGAGTAGGTATTAAAATTCATGGAGACGAAGTAAAAACTTTGAGGTTCGCCGATGACATTGTAATTCTGTCAGAGACGGCAAAGGACTTGGAAGAGCAGTTGAACGGAATGGACAGTGTCTTGAAAGGAGGATATAAGATGAACATTAACAAAAGCAAAACGAGGATAATGGAATGTAGTCTAATTAAGTCGGGTTATGCTGAGGGTATTAGATTAGGAAATGAGACGCTTAAAGTAGTAAAGGAGTTTTGCTATTTGGGAAGCAAAATAACTAATGATGGTCGAAGTAGAGAGAATATAAAATGTAGGCTGGCAATTGCAAGGAAAGCGTTTCTGAAGAAGAGAAATTTGTTAACATCGAGTATAGATTTAAGTGTCAGGAAGTCTTTTCTGAAAGTATTTGTATGGAGTGTAGCCATGTATGGAAGTGAAACATGGACGATAAATAGTGTAGACAAGAAGAGAATACAAGCTTTCGAAATGTGGTGCTACAGAAGAATGCTGAAGATTAGATGGGTAGATCACATAACTAATGAGAATGTATTGAATCGAATTATGGAGAAGAGAAATTTGTGGCACAACTTGACTAGAAGAAGGGATCGGTTGGTAGGACATGTTCTCAGGCCTCGAGGGATCACCAATTTAGTACTGGAGGGCAGCGTGGAGCGTAAAAATCGTTGATGGAGAGTAAGAGATGAATACACTAAACTGATACAGAAGGATGGAGGTTGCAGTAGGTACTGGGAGATGAAGCAGCTTGCACAGGATAGAGTAGCATGGAGAGCTGCATCAAACCAGTCTCAGGACTGAAGACAACAACAACAACAACAACAACAACAGCTTTGTGGACCACCACCTCTCAATGTCTCGCTGTATGGTGGTACAACATGCAATGTGTGGTTTTCATGAGCAATAAAAAGAGCGGAAATGATGTTTATGTTGACCTCTGTTCCAATTTTCTGTGAAGGTTCCGGATCTCTCCCAACCAAGGTGATGCAAAACCTTTCTTGATGTGTGTATTTTTTTCCTTTTACTGTTATACATGTGAAACATGACGGGTGTTCGGTGATAATTTGGGCAGCTATAGTGTGGCTGAAGTTTAGAGGTGACAGGTGTGAGGGAAGGTAGGTCGCTGGATTGTGGCCATGCACTTCCCTCCTCCTCAGAACGCATGGTTACTCTGCATTCCCAACGGTGATGATGTGTTCCAAGTCTACCCGGTCCCTATCCACCCAACTCATATCGTCCAATCCTGGTTTTGTGAGCACGAGGATAAATTGTCGCGTCTCCTCTGACCACCACAATCACCAAATCTCAACATTACTGAGCTCATGTGGTCTAATTTGAAGAGAGGAGTGGTTGAGCACTACCCACCTCCATCATCGTTACCTGAACAGGTACTATTTAACGGTAATTAGTTTCAGATTTCCTTGGAAACCAAACATGACCAATCAGTACCCATTCCGAGACGACTGGAAGATGTTTTGAAAATCAACTGTTTTCCTACACCGTATTGTGCATTGTAGTGTTTTGTTCAAAATGGCTCTGAGCACTATGGGACTTAACATCTTAGGTCATCAGTCCCCTAGAACTTAGAACTACTTAAACCTAACGACAGCACACAACACCCCGCCATCACGAGGCAGAGAAAATCCCTGACCCCGCCGGGAACCGAACCCGGGAACCCGGGCGTGGGAAGCGAGAACGCTACCGCACGACCACGAGATGCGGGCTAGTGTTTTGTGTTTGTGATGCTTCCATACTGTTGTCCGTCATCTGTATGTCGGCCAGTGAATGAACTAAAGCGGTATATTTCTGTAATTTCTGTGCTGAGAATTATTTTTTTAACAAACGTCTCCTGGTATGTCGCTCTTATGCCCGGCCAGTAGCTTTTTACGTACTTTTCCCTTTAACTGGTCGTAATGGGCTTCGTGGAGACGTATATAATGACGCTGTACGTTGCAGTTATTAGAATTAAACAGTTTGTGACATACAATGCACTGCGAACGCCTTTCGCGCCCAATAAATAACGAAAGGGTCACATTTTTTAGTTTTCCATTACAAAATTCCATTACTCTTCACCATTATTTGTTCTAGTCATATTTTCTATAGGACTGGAAAGGAAAAATCGCAGGTTATTAAAATCATGGTTTAAAGATATAAAATTAAATAAAATCGGGTTAAAAACAAATATTAAGTATGTGTACGAAACTAAGGGCGGTACAACCGTATTGAGGGCTAAATTGTGTTCTAGGGGTGTGACACTGTGAAAGGGGCTGGGGGGAGGGGGGTGGATTTTATAGAGGGTTAAGAAGAGGTAGGTTGCCGGATTGTGGTCACGCACTTCTTCCTCCATAGGTCTGCAACCAGAAGAGCGAGCAGGAGATTCCCCACTCTATCTACCTCACTATTGCACAAGAACAACTGTCCGCTCTCCGGTAGCTGAGTGGTCAGCGCGACAGAATGTCAGTCCTAAGGGCCCGAGTTCGATTCCCGGCTGTGTCGGAGATTTTCTCCGCTCAGGGACTGGGTGTTGTCGTAATTATCATTTCATCCGCATCGAGGCGCAAGTCGCCGAAGTGGCGCCAACTCTAAAGACTTGCACCCGGCGAACGGTCTACGCGACGTAAGGCCCTAGTCACACGACATTTACTATAACAACAACAGGGTGTTCCATAAAATTATATCGAACCTGGCGCGCAGCTCATCTTACGAATATCTGGCAACGCTGTGTGCAGACATGCCCGCGAGTATTTATTTTCCACATCCACAAAATGAGTTAACATTACATGGAATATGAACACGAGCTACTACGCAAGAAAAGATATGGACAGAATCTAGTTAGTCTCTGCACGCTGTTCTTCACTGCTAGTGCGGAAATCGATTCTCAGTCTACTGTAGGGCAGCTGTAGTGTCCTCGGAAAGGCAAGTTCCTCACCACGAGCGCTGTTGCTCTCTTTTCAGTTTACAGACTCCCTATGCCGCCGCATTCCCTGTCCAGTTCTGTCATGTGAGTAGACAAAATAACTTCACTGACCTCGAGTTGATATAGTGGAATTATTTTCATTTTATTAAGTGAGTACTTTATTAGCAGTTGTTGAGAGAGCTATTACGTAAAAAAAAAAAAAAAAAAAAAAAAAAAAAAAAAAAAATTAGAGCTGGAACCGCCGGCCAGAGTGGCCGAGCAGTTCTAGTCGCTACAGTCTGGGACCGCGCGAACGCTACGGTCGCAGGTTCGAATCCTGCCTCCGGCATGGATGTGTGTTATGTCCTTAGGTTAGTTAGGTTTAAGTAGTTCTAAGTTCTTGGGGACTGAGGACCTTAGTAGTTAAATCCCTTAGTGCTCAGAGCCATCTGAACCATTTCAACATCTAGAACTGCGAACTGTGTATTGCACTGAAGAATGTGTCCTGCAATATGTATGCGGCATTGTTGATTTCGTTGTCTCAACTAGCAATGGCTGGAATACTTTATTCAGCATGAGGGGGTATCAAATGCATCAAACCAGACGGACGGGATTAGCCGAGCGGTCTGGGGCGCTGCAGTCATGGACCGTGCGGCTCATCCCGGCGGAGGTTCGAGTCCTCCCTCGGGCATGAGTATGTGTTTGTCCTTAGGATAATTTAGGTTAAGTAGTGTGTAAGCTTAGGGACTGATGACCTCAGCAGTCAAGTCCCATAAGATTTCACACACTTTTTTTATTACCTCAACCTCTGTTCTCCCAACATCTAAAGTGGCCCAGAGGCCTTTCCCGGAAGAACGCTACAACTGCAGCACAGGATAACCAAGAATCAATTTCCCCTCTATCACTGTAGAACAGCATGCAGAGATTTACGTAGCATCTGTCTATTAGCCTTTTCCTGCAATAGTATTATTTAGTAACTCATATCTGCAACCAATATAGTGCCAAAACATTTTGTGGAAGATAGACGACAGCCGGGAGCGACTGTGCACTGCTTCGCCAGTGAATCATAAAGTCAGTTGTGGAAGGCTCTTAGACGGTTCTTTGCACTCAGATGTGGTGCACAGAGTTAATAGTTGCTCTTAAGCCACTTCATTTATTTAACAGCTTTGTGAAGTGCCCTGCAGTTGACGTTTGTGACTTAGTGAGCTAGAGAGACTGGGAAATCGCCTGCTCGTTCTTCAGCTCGCACATATACGAAGGAGGGAAGTGCGTGACGACGATCTGGCGACGTACCTTTTCTCACGCGTGTAACGTCACCCATCCTCCCCCTCCCGCCCAAAAAAAAAAAAAAAATCACACCTCCCCACAGACTGTCACATCTCCACAACGCAGTTTATCTCTTGTACGGTTGATTTGCCCACAGTTAATAAGCTCATGCTGATTAATTAAGGATAATGCTGATACATGATGAAACAACGCTCTCGCGGGCGGTTTGAAGGTTTAAACCACCTCGGGGCATGACCATGCGGTGCACTTAACATGCGATCGTCGCATGATGGAGCTGGCAGCAGTCCACATACCCAGAAGTGTGTTAATCACGTCAAAGTACGGTGCATCGAGTAAGTGTGCAGATGTATTCAGACGTGCTAATGGTGACTGTGTGTTGAAAATGGCTCAAAGAACACATATTGATGACGTTATGAGGGCTAGAATAGTAGGGCGAGTGGAGGCTGGACAAACACAGCAGGTCGTAGCACGGGCCCTCCATGTGTCCCAAAGTATGATCTCAAGATTATTCCAGTAGACAGGACACGTGTGCAGGCGCTACAGTACGGGACGTCCACAGTGTACAACACCACAAGAAGACCGATGTCTCACCATTAGTGCCCGCAGACGGCCACGGAGTACAGCAGGTAGCCTTGCTCAGGACCTTACCGCAGCCACTGGAACAGTTGTCTCCAGACACAGTCTACACACGACTGACCAGATAAGGTTTATTCGCCCGGAGACCTGCAAAGTGCATTTCACTGGCCCCTGGTCACAGGAGAGCCCGTAAAGCCTGGTGTCAAGAACACAGTACATGGCCATTGCAACAGTGGTCCCAGGTTATGTTCACGGACGATTCAAGGTATAGTCTGAACAGTGATTCTCGCCGGGTTTTCAACTGGCGTCAACCAGGAACCAGATACCAATCCATTAATGCCCTTGAAAGGGACCTGTATGGAGATCGTGGTTTGATGGTGTGGTGTGGGTTTATGATTGGTGGACGTACACCCCTGCATGTCTTCGACAGAGGAATTGTAACGGGTCAGGTGTATCGGGACGTCATTTTGCATTAGTATGTCTGCCTTTGGAGGGGAGCAGTGAGTCCCACCTTCCTCCTGATGGATGATAACGCCCGGCTCCACCGAGCTGCCATCGTGGAGGAGTATCTTGAAACAGAAGATATCAGGTGAATGAAGTGGCCTGCCTGTTCTCTAGCCCTAAATCCCATCGAGCAGGTCTGGGATGCTCTCGGTCGACGTATCGCTGCACATCTACCCCTACGACACTTCAGGAGCTCCGACAGGCACTGGTGCAAGAATGGGAGGCTATACCCCAGCAGCTGCTCGACCACCTGATCCAGAGTATGCCAACCCGTTGTGCGACCTGTGAACGTGAGCATGGTGATCATATCCCACAATGATGTCGGGGTACATGCGCAGGAAGCAGTGGTGGTTTGTAGCACATGTGTTTCGGGACGGTTTTCTTAACTTATAACCAATACCATGGACTTACAGATCCGTGTCGTGTGTGTTCCCTATGTGCCTATGCTATTAGCTCCAGTTTTGTGTAGTGCCACGTTGTGTGGCACCACATTCTGCAATTATCCTTAATTTATGAACATGAGTGTAGTTGCTCTTAACCCACTTCATTTATTTAACAATAATCATTAATTTTATACCATTAACACACTATTTTCAATGTACTGAGATTTTTCCATCCCCTCCAATGAAGAAACTATAACCCACAGAAAAAAACGAATCTGATCTTTTCTGTGGGAAATTTAATGTAACAGAATTTTGTACTGGCCAACTTTTACGCTGGAAGCCACGGTTTTCGAGATATTAAAGAAAAACTAAAACAAGTGACTTTCAAACACCCCCCCCCCCCCCGGTCCATGTTTACAAACCACTGGTCAGGATTTATTATATGAATAAATGCTGTTTCAGAACACGAGTATATTGAGGATCTGTCGAAAACGCGCTGGTATTGGCACAATTTGTTGTCCGACCTCCTGCGGGGATCTCAAAGAGCGAATATGGAGGAAATGGACAGCGACTCGATGGGAATGTGGATCGGCCGTGAGGCGTGATGAGATAGTCCGCGCAGCTGCGGAAAGCTGTGTCCCGTATGGTGTAGTGCTTAACTCACCTGCCTAGAAAGCGGCAGATCTAGGGTTCGAGTCGCGGTCCGGTACACATTTTCACTCGTCGCCGATGATTCCGCGTTAATGTCCCGATGCGGCTGACAGCAGTGATCTTCCCCTATCCGTTCTCCTCCTCTTCACCTTAAGATTTGTCAGTATTTTCTACGCTTTTTGTTCTGATTGGTAGTTTGTATTTTTACAAGACGGTCAACGTGTTTTTAATATTCTCGCATTTGCGTATTCCATGCTTAATTTGTAAATTACCTACAGTGACTACTCACTTCTTATACAGGGTTGCCGAAACATTGTGAAAAGCATGTAACGGTGTTGCTCAAAAAATGGCTCTGAGCACTATGGGACTCAACTGCTGTGGTCATCAGTCCCCTAGAACGTAGAACTACTTAAACCTAACTAACCTAAGGACATCACACACACCCATGCCCGAGGCAGGATTCGAACCTGCGACCGTAGCAGCAGCGCGGCTCCGGACTGGAGCGCCTAGAACCGCACGGCCACCGCGGCCGGCAACGGTGTTGCGCTGTAGGTTGCGATGAGAAATAGTTGTTAAGAAAAAAATCTATATGTTGCGCCGTTTTCGAGGTAATTAGCACTGAAGTTTCCCAGTCAGGCCGTTGCGAGCGCAAATTCAAGTAGCCTATGGGACACGGTGTCGCCAAATTTGTTCTTCGTTTGGTCCCTAAAACCGAAGAAAGAGCTATACGAAACTTGGACATGGGATGGTGGTAAGGATAGAAGCCCTTGAATTTTCGCACGCAACGGCCTAATTCGCTAACTACAATGCTAATTACTTCGGAAACGGTACAACGTATCGATTTTTTTCTTAACAATTATTTCTCAGCTCAACCTATCCTGCAACACTCTTATGAGCTTTACAGACTGTTTCTGACCATTTTGTATCTATACAGGGTGGTCCATAGATCGCGATCGAGCCAAATATCACACGAAATTAGCGTCAACCGTAAAAACTAAAGTTGTCTAGCTTGAAGGGGGAAACCAGATGGCGCTAGGGTTGCCCCTCTAGGTGGCGCTGCCATAGGTCAAACAGATATCAACTGCGTTTTTGAAATAGCCCCCCCCCCATTTTTATTACATATTCGTGTAGTACATAAAGAAATAGAAATGTTTTAGTTGGACCACTTTGTGATAAATGGCGCCGTATTAGTCAAACATATGGCTCACAATTTTATACAAACAGTTGATAACAAGTAGGATTTTTAAATTAAAATACAGAACGTAGGTACGTATGAACATTTTGTTTCGGTTGTTCCAATGTGATACATGTACCTTCGTGAACTTATCATTTCAGGGAACGCATGCTGTTACAGTGTTATTACCGGTAAATACCAAATTAATGCAATAAATGCTCAAAATGATGTCCGTCAACCTCAATGCATTTGTCAATACGTGAACGACATTCCTCTCAACACCGAGTAGTTTGCCTTCCGTAAAGTTCGCACATGAATTGACAATGCGCTGACGCATGTTGTCAGGCGTTGTCGGTGGATCGCGATAGCAAATATCCTTCAACTTTCCCCACAGAAAGAAATCCGGGGACGTCAGATCCGGTGAACGTGCGGGCCATGGTATGGTGCTTCGACGACCAATCCACCTGTCATGAAATATGCTATTCAATACCGCTTCAACTGCACGCGAGGTATGTGCCGGACATCCATCATGTTGGAAGTACATCGCCATTCAGTCAGGCAGTCAAACATCTTGTTGTAACATCGGTAGAACATTACGTAGGTAATCAGCATACATTGCACCATTTAGATCGCTATCGATAAAATGGGGGCCAATTATCCTTCCTCCTAGAATGCCACACCATACATTTACCCGCCAAGGTCGCTGATGTTCCACTTGTCGCAGCCATCGTGGATTTTCCGTTGCCCAATAGTGCATATTATGCCGGTTTACGTTACCGCTGTTCGTGAATGACGCTTTGTCGCTAAATAGAACGCGTGCAAAAAATCTGTCATCGTCCCGTAATTTCTCTTGTGCCCAGTGGCAGAACTGTACACGACGTTCAAAGTCGTCGCCATGCAATTCCTGGTGCATAGAAATATGGTACGGGTACGGGTGCAATCGATGTTGATGTAGCATTCTCAACACCGACGTTTTTGAAATTCCCGATTCTCGCGCTATTTGCCTGCTACTGATGTGAGGATTGGCCGCGACAGCAGCTAAAATACCTACTTGGGCATCATCATTTGTGGCTGTCGTGGTTGACGTTTCACATGTGGATGAACACTTCCTATTTCCTTAAATAACGTAACTATCCGCCGAACGGTCCGGGCACTTAGATGATGTTGTCCAGGATACCGAGCAGCATACATAGCAAACGCCCGTTCTGCATTTTGATCACAATAGCCATGCATCAACACGATATCGACCTTTTCCGCAATTGGTAAACGGTCCATTTTAACACGGGTAATGTATCACGAAGCAAATACTGTCCGCACTGGCGGAATGTTACGTGATACCAGGTACTTACACGTTTGTGACTATTTCTGCGCCATCTATCAGAAAGCGAAGAGAGTGGTCCAACTAAAACATTCATATTTCTTTCCGTACTACACGAATATGTAATAAAAAGAGGGGTTCCTATTTTTAAAAAAACGCAGTTGATATCCGTTTGGTCTATGGCAGCGTAATCTAGGGGGCCAACCATAGCGTCATCTGGTTTTCCCTTCAAGCTACACGAATTTCGTTCTTTGCAGTTTTTCCGTTTGATACTTATTTCGTGAGATATTTGGCCCGGTCACTATCAATGGACCCACCCTGTATAAGATCAAATATTACAGAAGATATACCGTAAGACAGAAAAAAAGCGACGCACCATGAAAGAATTGTCTGATTGGGACGGAAATCGGTAGATGTAATGGATATGTAGGAACAACAAATGATTCCAGTGTCAGAACAACTGGATCATTTATTCGAGAGAAAGACCTACAGAAATTGAAGAAGTCAAAAACGCATTGGTCCATATCTGGACCTTATGCAAGAAGTTATTCCTTTTGACCAAGATTGATAGAGCTGAGGGATACTGTACCAAATTCTCTCCAACTGGCGCGTCAGATCGTGAAAATCCCGACCTGGTCGATCGGTCGTTCCATTATATTAATAAGGAAGTCCAAGAAACTTTCATAAATACGAATGAATAAAAATTGAAAATGGCTGGACGCGAACCCGCTATTTTAGACTTCATAACTACAACGCATGATCACTACACCACGATGACCTGAGGAAATTTCACACTTTTTGTTGTAACTTAGATGTAATGATAGAATTAACTGCTGATACGTCATTAGGTTACGTTTAAGCATACAAATCATACCAAGACCGCCGTGTTTTCATAAATCTTCTATGTGGCGTTGCCTTGAAGCGGCATACTTTAATTATACGCAAGTTATGATAAGGAAATTTTCAACTACGAAATCCAAGATGGCGACCCCCAAGTACCCGCTATCGATTTCCGGGCGGGAAGGAGCGCCTGGTCCCCGGCAAGAATCCGTCCGGCGGATTTGTGCCGAGGTCTGGTGAACCGGACAGTCTGTGGACGGTTTTTAGGCGGTTTTCCATCTGCCTCGGCGAATGCGGGCTGGTTCCCCTTATTCCGCCTCAGTTACACTATGTCGGCGATAGCTGCGCAAACAAGTTCTCCACGTACGCGTTCACCACCATTACTCTACCACGCAAACATAGGGGTTACACTCGTCTGGTGTGAGACGTTCCCTGGGCGGTCCACCGGGGGCCGAACCGCACAATAACCCTGGGTTCGGTGCGGGGAGGAGTGAAGTGGACTGCGGTAGTCGTCGTGGGGTTGTGGACCACTGCGGCTGCGGCGGGGACGGAGCCTCTACGTCCCCGGTTAACATACCATGCAATACAATACCCCCTATCGAACACTAACGAAAGTCGATACAGTTCATGCTGTCTTCCATACTTCGCGTGACATCAAAAGTGACGTCACGTGTGCGCCTGTAGCGGAACTCACCTGCTGGGGGTGGACTTGGCGCCGTTGGTGGCGGACCAGAAGCGGTGCAGCTTGAGGCGCGCGCGGGGGCTGCGCTCGGAGGCGGCACCGGGGGACGCGGCCGCTGCGGCAGCGGAGGCGGCGGGGGCGGAAGGCCGCTCGTCGACGAAGGCGTTGGCGGCGTTGTCGCGCTGCGGGGGCGGCTCGACGCGGCCGCGCAGGTACTCGGCGGGCCCCGGGCTGCGCTGGTCCAGCACCGGCCGGAACTCCTCCACCAGCGCGAAGAAGCTCTCCCCGCCGCCGCCGGCGCACCCGTTCCTGCGGATCACACACCTTGTAAGTAGGCTGTTTAGCTTTTTACGTTGGTAACGCCACGTAGCGCTCTGTTTAAAAATCACTGGCTGTGCTGTGTGCAGTCTGTGGCTGGTTTGCATAGCTAGAATATTTGCAATTGTAGTGTTGGGCACTTGGATGTGAACAGCGCATAACGTTGCGCAGTTGGAGGTGAGCCGCCAGCAGTGGTGGATGTGGGGAGAGAGATGGCGGAGTTTTGAGAGCGGACGATCTGGACGTGTGTCCATCAGAAAGAGTAAATTTGTAATATTGGATATCATGGGCTGATATATATACAGGGTGTTACAAAAAGGTACGGCCAAACTTTCAGGAAACTTTCCTCACACACAAATAAAGAAAAGATGTTATGTGGACATGTGTCCGGAAAAGCTTAATTTCCAAGTTACAGCTCATTTTAGTTTCTTCCACCTACGCTCAATGGAGCACGCTATCATGATTTCATGCGGGATACTCTACCTGTGCTGCTAGAACATGTGCCTTTACAAGTACGACACAACATGTGGTTCATGCACGATGGAGCTCCTGCACATTTCAGTTGAAGTATTCGTACGCTTCTCAACAATAGATTCGGTGACCGATGGATTGGTAGAGGCGGACCAATTCCATGGCCTCCACGATCTCCTGACCTCAACCCTCTTGACTTTCATTTATGGTGACATTTGAAAGCTCTTGTCTACGCAACCCCGGTACCAAATGTAGATAATCTTCGTGCTCGTATTGTGTACGGCTATGATACAATAAGCCATTCTCCAGGGCTGCATCAGCGCATCAGGGATTCCATGCGACGGTGGGTGGATTCATGTATCCTCGCTAACGGAGGACATTTTGAACATTTCCTGTAACAATGTGTTTGAAGTCACGCTGGTACGTTCTGTTGCTGTGTGTGTTTCCATTCCATGATTAATGTGATTTGAAGAGAAGTAGTAAAATGAGCTCTAACATGGAAAGTAAGCGTTTCCGGACACATGTCCGCATAACATATTTTCTTTCTTTGCATGTGAGGAATGTTCCCTGAAAGTTTGGCCGTACCTTTTTGTAACACCCTGTAATATGATGGCTTTTGAACATTATTAACGTAAATACATGGTTTCTTCTCTATCAAAATCTTTGATTTGCTAACTATGCATATCAGTAGTTAGTGCCTTCAATAGTTAGAATCTTTTATTCAGTTGGCAGTATTGGCGCACGCTGTATTGCAGTAGTTTGAGTAACGAATATTTTTGTGAGGTAAGTGATTTGTGAAAGGTATAGGTTAATGTTAGTCAGGGCCATTCTTTTGTAGGGATTATTGAAAGTCAGATTGCGTTGCTAAAATATTGTGTGTCAGTTTAGTGTGCATCAGAATAAGTGAAGAGAGAAATGTCTGATTACGTTCAGTTCTGCTCAGCAGTTTGAAAATGAAATAACGTAAAAGGTTAACCAGTACAGTAATTGATAAACTTTTCTAAGGGGATGTTTCAACCTACACTGTAGCGCCGACGTTAATGTTCCCACACAGACAGTTTAACGCGGCAGTTTCAACTTTTCTCCCTTTATCGTTATTTCATCCTCTCGCCCAATATGAGGCGGGGGAATTGCTGTCAGCGGATACAAATCGTCGCTCTTCAGTCCTATGATAGTAGATATTTTGGAACATACTATAAAACTGGACACGGCGGCTGAGAAAAATGAATGTTTCACACAATAAAAAAAACAGATCGTCAGTCGCATATTTAAAAAAAATAAGAGGCTGCTTGTTGATTACTTAAAATATTGACACGGACGAAATGGTAGATGAATGTTTTATAAAATTTCAAAGCCAGATTGTTGCACATGTTAAAAAGTGAAAAGACGATGTGTTGACTGCTTAAGATAGAGACATACCCGTGTGAAGTGATGAGTAATGTAGACTGTCAGAGAATGGAGAGTCAGGGGAACGTAGCACTCGAGGCAGTGCGTAACAGGGTGTTTTTGTCGGTGGAGGTTTGAACGAGGTATTTGGGCAGAGGAGAGGGACGCTGTTTCGCACTAAACCGTAGGTTGTGGGTGGGGAGGGAAGGGAGCCCTCACCAGGGAAGGAGAGGTAGATTCTTTTAGATCGGTTCAAAATGTTCAAATGTGTGTGAAATCTTATGGGTCTTAACTGCTAAGGTCATCAGTCCCTAAGCTTACACACTACTTAACCTAAAGTATCCTAAGGACAAACACACACACCCATGCCCGAGGGAGGTCTCGAACCTCCGCCGGGACCAGCCGCACAGTCCGTGACTGCAGTGCCCAAGACCGCTCGGCTTTTAGATCGGTTAGGATGGGTATATATCAGGGCAGATTTCATGGTCACGTAAGGGAAGGCGAATAAAGTTTCGTTGGGAGAAGATGTGGAGATGCAGTGTTGGGGCAATGTGGTGGTAGGGGGCGCAGAACAGTACCAAATCAATGAGCAGGGGGAAACTATGGGGTGGGTAGCGCCAAATTTACGCGTAACGTACGAAACTCGGAGCTGTTCAAGATGCAACAGTAGGACGGGGAATTTTATAAGTTGGCAGAGGACTCGGGTGGGGGAGAATAAGCATATCCGGGAGGCTAGGCAGAGTGCATGGCGTTCGAGCATCTGGAGGGCGTGATGAAAGAGCGGAAATCAATGCCACATTTGCGTAGCACGGGATGGATCGGACCAGAAATTCAGGATCGTGGAAGGGAGTAATCTCCATGTTGGGCCGGTTGGCAGTTTTAGTAATTTTAGTCTGTTGTGGGCTTACCGTTGAATAGGCAGCAGACGGGGCTTCCATGTTAGTCGGCGATAAAGTGCTAGTCCGAGGTATTTTATTCTGTTAGTGACAGTTTTAAGTAGTAGAGCCGTTTTTAACTATGGTCGCCTACGATAGCGGTAGTGGTCTGGCCTCAATTACCATGTTTCCGACACGGCAAATATCAGCAAACATTTGCACTCCAGTCGTTACAGAATGTTTTGCGTAATTAACCCTTTGACGAGTGCTTTCTTCTCAAACCTTTACTTTATTAATATTTTCGGAGTAATACAGCCTTTCGAATGAAAACTCCGCTGCTGTTGAAAAACACACACATCTAGTGGTACACTGTGGTACTTCCACGAATGTAGTGCATTGTAGTAGTCCCACAGTTCAAAGCTCTTTTTTTTAATATAGTGATAATATTGAAGCCGACCAGTGTGGTCGTGCGGTTCTAGGCGCTTCAGTCTGGAACCGCGTGACCGCTACAGTCGCAGATTCGAATCCTGCCTCGGGCATGGATGTCTGTGATGTCCTTAGGTTAGTTAGGTTTAATTAGTTCTAAGTTGTAGGCGACTGATGACCTCAGAAGTTAAGTCGCATAGTGCTCAGAGCCATTTGATAATATTGAGATCAGTGAAAGTAAGTAAAGGCGCAGGTGACACTGAGACAAAGAAGGAATACAAATATAAAAACTCCGATTCTCTTCGATTTTGTCAAGAGCAGTATTTTGAAGCTTGTGCTGAAGAAGCAGAAATTCTTGGAAAGCTCGTAGTCACAATATACTGTGCTGCATGTGAAGATTTTGAGTTGTTCATGAAACAACCAGGCGCATTCTTACAGATTTTAACTTCTAAAACGAATGAAGCCATATTAAGTGGGCATTTTAATTAAAATGTTTAGGGTACATCTATTCGACAGCAATACTGAAGTCCCTTGTGATTTCATACAACCTGACTCTCCCCCCTCGCAACTTACAAAAAATAATTCTGGAAACCAGGAGTGCTGCTATTCGATAACATTTCTACAGACATATCGAGATAGCGAGGCCGTTGTACAAATATTTCTAGTTAAATTTTAAGAATAATACATGCAAAAAGAAGAGAGAACTTCAAAATATATTTGCGAAACAGACTAGAAAAATGTACATAGCACAAATGGCATCAGTGAACAGTGTAATGTATTCTGTAAGATGGCCTAAATTTCCCAAGAACACCGTTCTGTTTCACTTCAAATTTAATAAGTTTCAATTTCCTTTGTTATTATTTCCATGTATTAATCGTCATATGTAGTGACGAAAGACTTTTTTTTGGGGGGGGAGGGGGGGGGGGGAGATTGGAGAAACACAAACCTAGTCACTGGCTTTGGGGGGTGGGGTGGGGGCGTGGGGAGGGGGGATGGGCAGGGCGGAAGGGGTATTATGCCAATTAGACGTAAATGCATCAAGCAAATACGTATATGCACAGTGCGGGAAGGTGTTACGCAATAAGTGCTATGTTCTGCAAAGAAGAACGATTCAAAGCAGTAAATACGGGCACAATTTTTTCGTCCTGCGCCTTGAAAACAATTTCATTCTTTTGATTTTCAAAAAGTCTTCACACAGATGAGAAGATACTAGTTTTCTTTTCTTTGAGACACTTACAGAAATTAGTTCGGATTTACAATCAGCCACTGAAAACCATTATTATTATTATTATTATTATTATTATTATTACTACCGTTTTAGAAACAGTGTGCCGAAGCATTAATGGAAAAAAGGAAAATCATAATTTCTTTGAAAACGAAGAAGACATTTATTTTGTTTATCTTTTTTAAATTCCAAAAATCTGAACGCAGTTTACTATTCCACAATTCGGGAATAGATGAGTGAATCTCGACTGTGTCATGGCTGATCTGAGGCAAGTTTTAAGATGTCAGAAGGCTCTAAATAACCACTCAGAGGACGCTGCCGATACCGGATATGTCAATCAAAATAATGAGACAAACAATTTCCTGAAGCAGTTCTTTAATCTAGACCTGTTTAATGTCTGCTGTGTGTACACCAAGCAACTCTTCCAAACGTTGTGTAGATGGAGGATTTGTTTGTGAGGTATCTCTTTAAGAAGGGATAGTTGCTCAGATCCTCTTGGTTGAACCTTCGGTCAGTCTCGTTCAAAAAGAGATCAAGAATTTCAAACACGTAGTTATTAAATCTTCGTTCACGAGACAATTCTGCAGGTACTGACGATGTTTTCGTGTGTTAATCTCGCTGGTATTTTCTTGACCGTCTGATTCTTTCAGATTAAGGTTGTTAGAATAATCTACGGTTTTCCCTAACAGCGTATCAAAAAACCCTTTGACAGTTCTAAGATTCACAAGAGCTCCTTTTAGAAACTTCCTAGAACAATTCACTCCGGCTGCATTAAAATTTGTATTCTTTAGAGACCTGGTCACTTCTTCACACAATTCAAATACTTCAGTAGCGGCTGTCATGTAAAAGATAGTCTCAGACTTTCGAGTCGGTACGCGTAGGACCACATGACTACCCGACTTTCGTCTCGAATTGAGCCCTGCCCATTCTCTGTTTCATGGACCTGGTCATAGTTTTCCCTGACAGGTTTCAAAGATTTTACTCTTGGAGCTCACGGGTTCGGCACATTGGTATTAACTATTCAACTTTTTGATCTGCTTATTGGTCGGCCTTGAAGGATTCCCTTCACACCCTTGTTCCACCCAGACGTATTACCTGCACCTTCGAAATAATGGGAGTCCTAGGAGGGGTATCTGTTGAGAGGCCAGGCAAACGCGTGGTTCCTGAAGAGGGGCAGCAGCCTTTTCAGTAGTTGCAGGGGCAACAGTCTGGATGACTGACTGATCTGGCCTTGTAACACTAACCAAAGCAGCCTTGCTGTGCTGGTACTGGGAACGGCTGATAGCAAGGGGAAACTACGGCCGTAATTTTTCCCGAGGGCATGCAGCTTTACTGTATGATTAAATGATGATGGCGTCCTCTTGGGTAAAATATTCCGGAGGTAAAATAGTCCCCCATTCGGATCTCCGGGCGGGGACTACTCAAGAGGATGTCGTTATCAGGAGAAAGAAAACTGGCGTTCTACGGATCGGAGCGTGGAATGTCAGATCCCTTAATCGGGCAGGTAGGTTAAAAAATTTAAAAATGGAAATGGATAGGTTAAAGTTAGATATAGTGGGAATTAGTGAAGTTCGGTGGCAGGAGGAACAAGACTTCTGGTCAGGTGAATACAGGGTTATAAATACAAAATCAAATAGGGGTAATGCAGGAGTCGGGTTAATAATGAATTAAAAAAGTAGGAGTGCGGGTAAGCTAGTACAAACAGCATAGCGAACGCATTATTCTGGCCAAGATATACACGAAGCCCACACCTAGTACAGTAGTACAAGTTTATATGCCAACTAGCTCTGCAGATGACGAAGAAATTGAAGAAATGTATGATGAAATAAAAGAAATTATTCAGATAGTGAAGGGTGACGAAAATTTAAGTGACTGGAATTCAGTAGTAGGAAAAGGGAGAGAAGGAAACGTAGTAGGTGAATACGGTTTGGGGCTAAAAAATGAAAGAGGAAGCCGACTGATAGAATTTTGCACAGAGCACAACTTAATCATGGCTAACGCTTGGTTCAAGAATCATAAAAGAAGGTTGTATACATGGAAGAAGCCTGGAGATACTGACAGGTTTCAAATAGATTACATAATGGTAAGACAGAGATTTAGGAACCAGGTTTTAAATTGTAAGACTTTCCAGGGGCAGATGTGGAATCTGACCACAATCTATTGGATATGAACTGTATATTAAAACTGAAGAAACTGCAAAAAGGTGGGAATTTAAGGAGATGGGACCTGGATAAACTGAAAGAACCAGAGGTTGTACAGAATTTCAGGGAGAGCATATGGGAACAATTGACAGGAATGGGGGAAAGAAATACAGTAGAAGAAGAATGGGTAGCTTTGAAAGATGAAGTAGTGAAGGCAGCAGAGGACCTAGTAGGTAAAAAGACGAGGGCTACTAGAAATCCTTGGGTAACAGAAGAAATACTGAATTTAATTGATGAAAGGAGAAAATATCAAAATGCAGTAAATGAAGCAGGCAAAAAGGAATACAAAAGTCTCAAAAACGAGATCGACATTAAGCGTAAAATGGCTAATCAGGGATGGCTAGCGGACAAATGTAAGGACGTTCAGGCTCATCTCACTAGGGGTAAGATAGATACTGCCTACAGGAAAATTAAAGACATCTTTGGAGAACAGAGAACCACTTGTATGAAAATCAAGGGTTCAGATGAAAACTCAGTTCTAAGCAAAGAAGGGAATGCAGAAAGGTGGAGGGAGTATATAGAGGGTCTATACAAGGGCTATGTACTTGAGGACAATATTATAGAAATGGAAGAGGATGTAGATGAAGATGAAATGGGAGATACGATACTGCGTGAAGAGTTTGACAGAGCACTGAAACAAGGCCCCGGGAGTAGACAACATTCCATTGGAACTACTGACGGCCTTGGGAGAGCCAGTCCTGACAAAATTCTACCATCTGGTGAGCAAGATGTATGAGACAGGCGAAATACCCTCAGACTTCAAGAAGAATATAATTATTCCAATCCCAAAGAAAGCAGGTGCTGACAGGTGTGAAAATTACCAAACTATCAGTTTAATAAGTCACAGCTTCAAAATACTAACGCGAATTCTTTACAGATGAATGGAAAAACTAGTAGAAGCCGACCTCGGGCAAGATCAGTTTGGATTCCGTAGAAATATCGGAACACGTGAGGCAATAATGACCCTACGACTTATCTTAGAAGCTAGATTATGGAAAGGTAAACCTACGTTTCTAGCATTTGTAGACATAGAGAAAGCTTTTGACAATGTTGACTGGAATACTCTATTTTAAATTCTGAAGCGAGAGAAAGGCTATTTACAATTTGTACAGAAACCAGATGGCAATTATAAGAGTCGAGGGGCAGAAAAGGGAAGCAGTGGTTGGGAAGGGAGTGAGACAGGGTTGCAGCCTATCCCCGATGTTATTCAATCTGGATATTGAGCAAGCAGTGAAGGGAACAAAAGAAAAATTTGGAGTAGGTATTAAAATCCAGGGAGAAGAAATAAAAACTTTGGGGTTCGCCGATGACATTGTAATTCTGTCAGAGACAGCAAAGGACTTGGAAGAGCAGTTGAACGCAATGGACTGTGTCTTGAAACTAGGGTATAAGATGAACATCAATAAAAGAAAAACAACGATAATGGAATGTAGTCGAATTAAGTCGGATGATGCTGAGGGAATTAGATTAGGAAAAGAGACACAAAGTAGTAAAGGAGTTTTGCAATTTGGGGTGCAAAATAACTGATGATGGTCGAATTAGAGAGGATATAATATGTAGACTGGCAATGGCAAGGAAAGCGTTTCTGAAGAAGAGAAATTTGCTAACATAGAGTATTGATTTAAGTGTCAGGAAGTAGTTTCTGAAAGTATTTGTATGGAGCGTAGCCATGTATGGAAGTGAAACATGGACGATAACTAGTTTGGACAAGAAGAGAATAGAAGCTTTCGAAATGCGGTGCTACAGGAGAATGCTGAAGATTAGATGGGTAGATCACATAACTAATGAGGAAGTACTGAATATGATTGGGGAGAAGTGGCACAACTTGACTAGAAGAAGGGATCGGTTGGTATGACATTCTGAGGCATCCAGGTATCACCAATTTAGTATTGGAGGGCAGCGTGGAGGGTAAAAATCGTAGAGGGAGACCAAGAGATGAATACGCTGAACAGATTTCAGAAGGATGTAGGTTGCAGTAGGTACTGGGAGATGAAGAAGCTTGCGCAGGATAGAGTAGCCTGGAGAGCTGCATCAAACCAGTCTCAGGACTGAAGACCACAACAACAACAACAACAACAGTGTTTACTCGTAGTTGCGAGCGTTTGTGTCTCGGAGTCTGGCGGCGCAACAAACACCGAGTTTGCCACTTCTGTCACTGAATCTCCCATAATTTATAAAATGGAGATTTTTATTTTATTTATTATTTATTTATTTATTTTTTGGTGCACAGTGTCTCACTGGATCCTGTTAGTCACAATTTCCAGTACTTTGTTTTGCATCGCTGACACCAATCAAGGGTCGCAACGTATCTGGCAGATCTTCCAGTTCTGGTGCATCATTCTTCCTCTAATGGAGAAGTGTCTTGAATCACGACGTTTTCTGTGACCGCTTCATGACCTCTCACCGCGTTTCTTCCTCGATCCACGAACCTGAGTGAACCGGTAACTACTAACTAAGTGATTCTAGTTTTCTCCTGGTTCAAAAGGCTCTGAGCACTATGGGACTTAACAGCTGTGGTCATCAGTCCCCTAGAACTAACCTAAGGACATCACACACATCCACACACGCAGTCGCACGGTTCCGGACTGCGTGCCTAGAACCGCGAGACCACCGCGGCCGGCAGTTTTCTCCTGATCGGCCATCTAATATCGTGCTAACTGGCTGATCAATGTGCTGTTTTCACGTTTATGAACTATTAGGACAGACTCTCGATGAAAAACGCTCATCTTGAGTATTTTCAACTTTTGTGTACCTCTTTTTCTAGAACATAAACCTTAAAAAAATAGTTTCTTTCTGTGATTTTCTATTGTTCCACTATGTGGATAAACCTAAATGCAGTCATAGTAGAGCATAACACCTCTCCTCCTTTCCTAGAAAAGTTGTAAAAAAAGTTGTGGAATGTTTCAAAGAGATAGTTTAGACAGCAATTGATATATACCACATAAATTAATAAGTGATGGTACTGGTCCCACATGATACACAAAACGGGTCAGGTCGCTGTTGTAGAAGCAACGAAAAAAGCATGCCAAATTTAAAAGAACGCACAATTCCCAAGATTGGCAAAGTTTTACAGAAGTTCGAAATATGGCGCGTACTTCAATGCGAGATGCTTTTAATAATTTCAACAACGGAATTCTGTCTCTAAATCTGGCAGAAAACCCAAAGAAATTCTGGTCATACATAAAGCACGCCAGTGGCAAGACGCAGTCAATTCCTTCACTGCGCGACAACAACAATGAAGTCACTGATGACAGTTCCACTAAAGCAGAGTTATTAAACACGGTTTTCCGAAACTCCTTCAGCAAAGAAGACGAAGTAAATATTCCTGAATTCCAATCAAGAACAACTGCCGAGATGACAAACATAGAAGTAGATATCCTCGGAGTAACGAAGCAGCTTAAATCACTTAATAAAGGCACGGCCTCCGGTCCAGATTGTGTACCAGTCAGGTTCCTCTCAGAGTATGCTGATAAATAGCTCCATATTTAGCAATTATATACAACCACTCGCTCACGGAAAGATCCGTACCTAAAGACTGGAAAATTGCTCATGTTACACCAATACCCAAACGGAAAGTAGGAGTAACCCGATGAATTACAGCCTATATCACTAACGTCGATTTGCAGTAGGGTTTTGGAACATATACTGTATTCGAATATTATGAAGTACCTCGAAGAAAACGATTTATTAACACATAGTCAGCACGGTTTCAGAAAATATCGTTCTTGTGAAACACAGCTAGCTCTTTATACTCATGAAGTAATAAGTACTATCGACAGGGGATGTCAAATTGATTCCACACTTTTAGACTTCCAGAAGGCTTTCGACACCATTCCTCCCACGCGCCTTCTAACCAAACTGGGTGCCTACGGAATATCGTCTCTCTTGAGAGACTGGATTCGTGATTTTCTGTCAGAAAGGTCACAGTTCGTAGTAATAGGCGGAATGTCCATCGAGTAAAACAGAAGTAATATCAGGCGTTCCCCGAGGAAGTGTTATAGCCCCTCTATTGTTCCTGATATATATAAACGACATAGGAGACAATCTGAGTAGACGTCTTAGATTGTTTGCAGATGATGCTGTCATTTACCGTCTTGTAAAGTCATCAGATGATCAAAACGACTTGAAAAATGCTTTAGATAATATTTCTGTTTGGTGCAAAAAGTAGCTATTGACCCTGAATAAGGAAAAGTGTGAAGTTATTCACGTGAGTACTAAATGAAATCAGCTAAATTTCGATTACGAGATAACTCACACAAATCTGAAGGCTGTAAATTCAACTAAAAACTTACGGATTCAGTTACAAATACCCTGAATCGGTACGATCATATAGATAATGTTGTGGGTAGAGCCAAGTAAAGACTGCGATTCATTGGCAGAACACTTACAAGATGCAACAGGTCTACTAAAGAGACTGCTTACACCACGGTTGTCCGACCTATTCTGGAGTATTGCTGTGCGGTGTGGGATCCGCATCAGGTGGGACTGACGGATGACATTGAAAAAATACAAAGGAGGTCAGCTCGTTTTGTATTATCGCGAAAGTGGCAATAATTAAAACAAAGGCGTTTTTCGTTGCGACGGGATCTTCTCATGAAATTTCAATCACCAGTTTTCTCCTCCGATTGCGAAAACATTCTGTTGGCACCCACCCACCTACATTGGGAGAAATGATTATCACGGTAAAATAAGAGAAATCAGGTCTCGCACAGAAAAATTTAAGTGCTCGTTTTTCCCGTGTACCGTTCGAGAGTGGAACGGTAGAGAGACAGCTTGAAGGTGGTTCATTGAACCCTCTGCCAGGCACTTTATTGTGAATAGCAGAACTGGATGTAGATGCAATGTAGTTACGGATAAGACACAAACCATTCCTATTTATGACATCTTCCAGTCCTTTGCAGACACTTAAGACACGGTAGGAAAGATTGTAGTTGGAATTATACGACGTTTAACATTGTGTGAAAGGTAGTAGCTTCAAGGATCCCACAGTTTGATTCAGTTATAAGCAAGAATTGCTGTCAACCAAGATACTAATCACATACTTGCTGACGTGCAGCATACTTATTTCGCTCGTCTGACTGCAAATGATGTATCGCGCCCCCACCACCACCGCCTTTTCTTCCACAACCAGGGCCGGCCAGAAATTCTGCACGCGTGCGGTGCTCTTGCACATGTGCAACTTCCGGGTCACAGCGTGCACGCCGCAGCCGTCAGCGTTCACGTAGTGCATGTTTCTACGTACAGATGTCGCTTTATCCACTTGCTGGGATACTCTGTACCGGCGAATTATAGTGCTCTTCCCACAGCTTGCAAGCCAACCATGGGAAGGTATTTCGCGTATTAAACATTTAAAATACTGTCACAGTCTACTCATTGAGACGTCTACTTTTATTTCAACTGTTTAACCCAGCAATACAAGTAATACAGTTAACAATCGTGGGTTTTTATTAAGGCAGCTTGACTGACGGCACGTAACTACGCGTAATGTTTTTGATCTAGTATTTAAGAAAGAGAGCACTTAGCGACTTCCAACGAACCTTATTCATGATTTCAAATAACATTAAACTAATGCAAGGTTTCCCATAACTAATTCTCGGTGTCCTCAGTTACACCCACATAATTTCTGTCTCACTGACCTCTGAACAAAATGATAACCGCAGACCTCTCGATGATCATCTGTTATTTCAATACCATTATTGCTATATTGTCGGGAAGGCGAGCCAAAGGTTGCGTTTCATTGGCAGGACACTTAGAAGATGCAGCAAGTCCACTAAAGAGACAGCTTACACTACACTCGTTCGTCCTCTGTTAGAATATTGCTGCGCGGTGTGGGATCCTTACCAGGCGGGATTGACGGAGGACATCGAAAGGGTGCAAAAAAGGGCAGCTCGTTTTGTATTATCACGTTATAGGGGAGAGAGTGTGGCAGATATGATACACGAGTTGGGATGAAAGTCATTACAGCATAGACGTTTTTCGTCGCGGCGAGACCTTTTTACGAAATTTCAGTCACCAACTTTCTCTTCCGAATGCGAAAACACACTCCTGGAAATAGAATAAAGAACACATTGACACCGGTGTGTCAGACCCACCATACTTGCTCCGGACACTGCGAGAGGGCTGTACAAGCAATGATCACACGCACGGCACAGCGGACACACCAGGAACCGCGGTGTTGGCCGTCGAATGGCGCTAGCTGCGCAGCATTTGTGCACCGCCGCCGTCAGTGTCAGCCAGTTTGCCGTGGCATACGGAGCTCCATCACAGTCTTTAACACTGGTAGCATGCCGCGACAGCGTGGACGTGAACCGTATGTGCAGTTGACGGACTTTGAGCGAGGGCGTATAGTGGGCATGCGGGAGGCCGGGTGGACGTACCGCCGAATTGCTCAACACGTGGGACGCGAGGTCTCCACAGTACATCGATGTTGTCGCCAGTGGTCGGCGGAAGGTGCACGTGCCCGTCGACCTGGGACCGGACCGCAGCGACGCACGGATGCACGCCAAGACCGTAGGATCCTACGCAGTGCCGTAGGGGACCGCACCGCCACTTCCCAGCAAATTAGGGACACTGTTGCTCCTGGGGTATCGGCGAGTACCATTCGCAACCGTCTCCATGAAGCTGGGCTACGGTCCCGAACACCGTTAGGCCGTCTTCCGCTCACGCCCCAACATCGTGCAGCCCGCCTCCAGTGGTGTCGCGACAGGCGTGAATGGAGGGACGAATGGAGACGTGTCGTCTTCAGCGATGAGAGTCGCTTCTGCCTTGGTGGCAATGATGGTCGTATGCGTGTTTGGCGCCGTGCAGGTGAGCGCCACAATCAGGACTGCATCCGACCGAGGCACATAGGGCCAACACCCGGCATCATGGTGTGGGGAGCGATCTCCTACACCGGCCGTACACCTCTGGTGATCGTCGAGGGGACACTGAATAGTGCACGGTACATCCAAACCGTCATCGAACCCATCGTTCTACCAATCCTAGACCGGCAAGGGAACTTGCTCTTCCAACAGGACAATGCTCGTCCGCATGTATCCCGTGCCACCCAACGTGCTCTAGAAGGTGTAAGTCAACTACCCTGGCCAGCAAGATCTCCGGATCTGTCCCCCATTGAGCATGTTTGGGACTGGATGAAGCGTCGTCTCACGCGGTCTGCACGTCCAGCACGAACGCTGGTCCAACTGAGGCGCCAGGTGGAAATGGCATGGCAAGCCGTTCCACAGGACTACATCCAGCATCTCTACGATCGTCTCCATGGGAGAATAGCAGCCTGCATTGCTGCGAAAGGTGGATATACACTGTACTAGTGCCGACATTGTGCATGCTCTGTTGCCTGTGTCTATGTGCCTGTGGTTCTGTCAGTGTGATCATGTGATGTATCTGACCCCAGGAATGTGTCAATAAAGTTTCCCCTTCCTGGGACAATGAATTCACGGTGCTCTTATTTCAATTTCCAGGAGTGTATTTTGTTGAGCCCAACCTACATAGGTAGGAATGATCATCAAAATAAAATAAGACAAATCAGAGCTCGAACAGAAAGGTTTAGGTGTTCGTTTTTCCCGCTCGCTGTTCGGGAGTGGAATAGTAGAGAGATAGTATGATTGTGGTTCGATGAACCCTCTGCCAAGCACTTAAATGTGAATTGCAGAGCAGTCATGTAGATGTAGATGTATCTTTCATCAGTTCCGACTGAAATCTGCATAATAACCGACAATTAGATGAATGTTATGTTTTATCGACTTCAGCTGATCGTAGCCCTTCATACATTAAAAAAAAAAAAAACCTAAATGTAAGTATACATTGGAACAATCGGTTTAATGACCAACTTTCCTGGTAATGATGTAACATGGAGCAGAATGAGGCAATAATGCACTGTTAGTAAACAATAATTTTTAATTATGAAAGGAATAAATCCAAACACGTTTATCACTGGTCATGAGAAATGATAATCGACTTGATGTGTCTCATCCATTTGCTTAAGGACATTTAATTTTGCTAGCCGTTCTTCACTGTTGAGTACACTACACTCGTCTTTGTGATATGTATTGTAGTGTCTTTCAATTGAAAACTTACGCTGGCCGCCTGTTATTCGGCGACACAGCAAAAGTTGTGAGGTTTCACCAACGGCTACAAAAAAGAATCGCAGTTCCCCGTCATTTTTAAACGACTGAGAACATAGATCTCTCGTCCTTTGCTTTTTCACAGTACCTGTCATTTCTCAGTACTTCTCTGTTAAAGTTACTGTCACCAGGGGTAAACGAGACTGGATATGTTGCTATCTTGCTTGTACCACATAAACAGGGAAGTGGAACCGCCGCCGCTCATTTAGGACACATGTCTAATAACAGATGTCGCTGTCTCACATGTGCAGCACTTCCGCAAGTATGCACACTGTGCAGCGTTTGGCCGGCCCTGTATTAGACATACGGAGAGCAACAGCCACTGCCACTAAGCATAGCAGTTCATTATCTACAGCAGAAATTCACGACACAGTGGCTTTCGAAATACTGAGTGAATAGGCTTGGAAGATTCCTCGCATGTAATGGGCTCGTAGGAGCGATTCTAGGAGATATCGTTGGCGATATCGTCAGCGAACTGTGGCTAGTGTGCTGTGTATCCTAACAGCAGAACGCTAATAAGGTTTATGCTTTGTCATGAAGTGGTCTAGTCGTGAACTAGGGAGAAACAATAAATAGTGTTAGTTTAAGATATTTTATGTAACTGATTTTAAAATGTAATGTATCGGTGCATTTTCTGTAGTATTAAAAAGTAATAAGTTTTAAATTAAGTAAGAATGCGTCTGTAGAGGGTGTTACACATATAGGAGCAGAGAGTGAGATTTCTGCACGTCGTAAAAATGCGCCTTGGTGATGCGTGGGAGGAGGACACATTATGATTGACTTACCCTGTTCAGTTTCTTGGGCACGTTTTGCGAAGAAGAGATCATTGAGAAAAACTGCAATTCAAAATCGAAAGCAGAATACCACAAGGAAGAGGAACAAGTAGCTGATTGGTTCGAGCGAGAAAGATTACCTTCCTACCTCTTTATATTACATTAAGGTGAGCTGAAGATCACTACGGGCGGAGACAGAACTGACGACATTCAGCATAGTGTAAACCGATGGGCCTGAACGAACTAATTTTTAACTTTCACCCCCTTCAGGAGCGGCCGTGCACCTGGATGTCTATGCAGTTTCCTGCACGCAAAAAGACCTGCTGCTTATCCTGGGCGCTCAGACCTGAAGTCTCGTTGAAGTACCGCTTGTCGGCGTATTCTAGAACTACTCGCCAGTCAGTCACAAAATGTTTCGCATAGTCCTACAGTAAATACATTTAGGTACAGAAGTCATCAGATAGTGGCATATAAAATACTTCTGACAACTGACAGTATATGCTTAAAAAAATAAAAAATTAAGTCGCTAAGCAAATAAGTAAACTGTACCCTATACAATTTTTGTTCACGTCACCTCAGCATCTACCGAAATCGAAATATTTTATTAATTTAGTTATGGCTTACCGCATTATATTTTACAGGTATATACAATTACGTGGACATAAGATAAAATTATATAAATCAGTACGAGCAGATATACACAGTGTAATTTTTAAGTTGACAAACCAGAGTAACTCGAAAAATAAACTTCACACAAAAAAAGTGTAGGATCCAAAGCTGATTATTTTCGAGGAGGACATCTGCTGGTGCTAAAATTAGCGCGCCACCCCAGGCCCCTGGGGTTTGGGCGGGAGCCAACTTTAAAATTTCAAATGGGAACTCCCATTTTTATAGCAAAATCAGATTCTACATAAAAAACACGTACATTTTTGTCTTAAACATTTATTTTGATTTGTGGTAGTTGGCGCTGTAATTCAAGAAAATCGATGTTCTCATTTTTGCGTGGAAAATGGTTACGGATATATAAAAAACACTTATTTACTTCGTAAGGCTAATGGTTCAAATGGCTCTGAGCACTATGGGATTCAACATCTGAGGTCATCAGTCCCCTAGAACTTAGAACTACTTAAACCTAACTAACCTAAGGACATCACACACATCCATGCCCCAGGCAGTATTCGAACCTGCGACCGTAGCGGTCGCGGTACCAGACTGAAGCGCCTAGAACCACTCGGCCACACCAGCCGGCTACTTCATAAGGATGTTTGGTTAGTTAGTTAGCTAGTCAGATGATTTGTTTGATAATTTAAAGTTGTGTGGCCTCATGACCACGAAACAAACAAAACTTATCCAAATCATAGCAAAAAATTTATATTTGGGTCAAAATTCTCTCTCTCAAACCCCACCCTACCGGGAGAGAGAGAGAGAGAGAGTGAGTGAGTGAGAGAGAGAGAGAGAGAGAGAGAGAGAGAGAGTTTTAGTTTTAGCGAATCAAAAGTAACAGAAATAAAAAACCGAAAAGTGCTTATTTCAGAAACCGGTTATTTTAAAAGGTTTTAACAGAAAGGTTAAACTGGAGAGGAAAGGCAAATTGGTTGTTTCAGCAATAACCGCCATAACAAGTGTACAGCACGAGTGTCCAGCCCGTAACCCACGGGCCGCATGCGGTCGAAAGTAACGTTTCAAGAAGTAAGAATCTTCTTCCAGTGTGGGCTACGCAAGGTGAAGGGTTGAACACCCCTGGTATATAGCGAGTAGCGGCGATTCCACATGACAACAGGGAGCCGAAAACGAAGCTAAGCGGCTCTCAGGTCAATGGGAAGACTCAATGAAAAGCGAATCGCTCCAGCTCTCTGCACAGGGACGCTAGGCCTCCCGTGTGGAAGTGCCAGTGAAGCCAATCTGTAACTGGCACGTGGGTTCAAATGGCTCTAAGCACTATGGGACTCAACATCTGAGGTCATCAGTCCCCTAGACTAAGAAACTACTTAAACCTAGCTAACCTAAGGACATCACATAGATCCATGCCCGAGGCAGGATTCGAACCTGCGACCGTAGCAGGCGCGCGGTTCCGCTGAGGCGCCTAGAACCGCTCGGCCACCGCTGCCGGCAGGCACGTGAGTCCAAAGTAATTTACATCAGTCGGGAGCGACGTAAGCCGTGAAAACAGCGCGCCAGAAGAGCGGAGGCGACGACATGTGGCCCGAGGCTGCCGAATTCCGGGTCCGCCTCAGATCCGGCGCCAGGTGTAATCTGGCCCGCATAATCGCACTCGCCGCGCCACAAATCAGCCGCGCAGACGGCCGACGCCTCTACACACGTACGAATTACCAGCCTTCCTCCTCCTGCTCCAGCCACACGGCCAATCACGCTACGCGCTCGCACATTCGTCCAGCCTTCCTTTTTTCCCAATACATATCATAAATTTTTACTGCACACAGTGCCAGGCCAGCAACACTCAGCCGCGTAATCTGATTACCAGGTTCCCCGCACATGTACTCTGGCCACTACTTCTTTTGGCAGAGCTATTAATGATAGTTTATTACTTATCTGCACCGACAGTCCACAAGATAGCTACGCTGACTCCAGGCTGTTTTATGAGGTTCTATCAGATAAACTCGAAATCCACCTGTGGTATCGATAGCTACGATGCCGCGGCGTAGGTGCAAGTTCTTAGGTTGGCACTACGACACCGACATAGAGAGCCTGTATAGGGAGAGAGTGGCCAATCGGACGATACGGAGGCCATTTTTCTGCCAAACTGCGGGCGGGACTTTTGAATGTCCAGTAGTGGAGTACACACTAACCGAATCAAAAGCACAAGACAATATGGCGAAATCATTCGTTAAATGCCTTTGTTTATAAGAATAATGTGTTATAATAATTTTCACACAGCCAATTTACAGGTCTGTTTTCAAATTTAACTATTTATATTGAAATTTTTTTTATATGTAGTAAAAAGCAAAAACGACTTACTTCGCACAGATAACAGTACTTGGTTGGTTTCCACAAGGCTCCTGTTTGATTTATGTCAGCCCTGTTGACTGTGACTGCTCACTGCTTTCGTCTTTCTTCACTGCGTGGAAATGCTAACATGCGAAATCCAACTTCGCCTCTATTGGAACAACCAAATGCAGCACAACCTGGCATCGTTTACGAACGTCTGTAGAACGAATTACAGATGCCAAAAACAATACTGTACAATTACTAACGTGTTTACTTCAAACATGTAGGCCTACCGACTTCATCACAAAACGCTTCATTATTTCGACTCGTATTTAAGATCGCAAACGCCAATTACGTACTAAAAACGATATACAACTAAATCGAATATGCATGCACAACGCATAATAAGTCTCTCAATAATTCAAATACCTTTTAATCGTTTAAAATGGCTCTGAGCACTAAAGGACTCAACTGCTGTGGTCATTATTCCCCTAGAACTTAGAACTACTTAAACCTAACTAACCTAAGGACATCACACACATCCATGCCCGAGGCAGGATTCGAACCTGCAACCGTAGCAGTCGCACGGTTCCGGATTGCGCGCCTAGAACCGCGAGACCACCGCGGCCGGCAATCGTTTCCAGAAGTCCTCTGAACTTCAATTCAACTCAAAAGCACGGCGAACATAGGAAGACGTTTGGCGCCATTTTTCTGCCAAAGCTAATCAACCAATCACGGGCAACTTTACCTATGGACACTCTCTCTGTATACAGGCTCTCTAAACCGACACAAACGACAGCGCCCTCTCGCCAGCTCTACGAGCGCCACTCCAGATTCAGCCCATTTGATGCCGAGCAGTCGACCAAGCAACATTGTTTTCTATTTAATAGTGGGCGAGCCACTGCAGAGTTAGCCTTTGTAACTTGATGTACAACATCGCACCTAAGCGTTTCGTCACAGGGTTATCTGGTAAGGGTGATAGCGCTACGAAGATGTTTAGCAAACTCAAGTGGCAGACTCTGCAAGAGAGGCTGCAAGGTGTAGCTTACTGTCCAGGTTTCGAGAGGGTGCGTTTCTGGATGAGGTATCGAATATATTGCTTCCCCCTACTTATACCTCCCGAGGAGATCACGAATGTAACATTAGAGAGATTCGAGCGCTCACGGAGGCTTTCCAGCAGTCGTTCTTCCCGCGACTGGAACAGGAAAGAGAGGTAATGACAGTGGCACGTAAAGTGCCCTCCGCCAAACACCGTTGGGTGGCTTGCGGAGTATAAATGTAAATGTAGAATGTAGATGTACGTGCTCATCTCAGCCATAAGTCAAGTAAAACCATTCTTAAATGCAGTACCAAGTGTACTACCTCACCTGCTCCTTCTAGCTTCCTACATTCGGCCTACCCTTCAGTTTTCAGGAGCAGACCCCACACGCTGCCTTCCAGGTGGGATACAAAACCACCGGCAAAATTTCGGAGGTTATTCAGGATTGTTTTCGGAGTATTTTGGCATGCTGTGTCTGCCGCGTGATACGGCAGTCCAGTCTCCAGCGTAGCGGCGCCGCATAGTTAACCAGTTATTATGACAACTGAAGAAATGTGTTCACAAATTGCGAATACGAGCACAGGATAGCCTAGCGTGGAGAGTTGCATAAAGCCAGTCTTCGGTCTGGAAACCACAGCAACAACAAACACAACAACTTAATCTCGCTTATGCGCGCCTGCTTCTCCAGGCCATGAAGGCAAGCCTCATGGAGTTTTTTCGCTCCGAAATTCGTATAAGAAATAAAAATCAAAATGTAGAGAGTCGACGGAACTTTATTCGCAAAATACGAGGTGATTCTATAAGCTGGCTATATTTCATGAGGTATATGTCTGATTTCGATTCTGTAAATTACGTCTGATTATACGTACAACGAAGTTTGCATACAGATGTTCAATATGCCCTCCTCCGACTGCACGGATAACAAATCAAATGTGTGTGAAATCCTATGGGACTCAACTGCTAATGTCATCAGTCCCTAAGCTTCCACACAACTTAACCTAAATTATCCTAAGGACACACACACACACACACACACACACACACACACACACACACACACACATCCCCTCCTCCGGGACCAGCCGCACAGTCCATGACTGCAGCGCCTCAGACCCCTCGGCTTATCCCGCGCGACACACGGATAACATCCAGACCGGTGGTTCCCGAACCTTTTGGACCATTATCCCCGAGTGCAAAGAGATGTTTACTATTACCCCCTCTTCCCCCACCATTATTAGCGATCCCCATTGAGTGCAATCAGATATCAGCTACGAGGGGCCTTTGAAAAGTCCGTGCAAAGCCCGAGAGATGGAACCACCGGCGCGTATCGATGTCATGTTGAGTTAGCAGCATCTCTGGAAAGAACGCACACCAACTTTCAGCCATATTAGTCTATTTCGTCGTGTTTGGCATTCGCGTCAATCAAGGACGTCGAGTGATTGTCAAAAAAAATGGACGAAAAAGAATTTCGTGTGGTGATTAAACATTACTTTATGAAGTCAAACGCCTCAGGAGACCAAAAAGAAGCTTGATAAGCATTACGGTGAATCTGCACCTTAGATTAGAACAATTTATAAGTGTTCTCAAAATTTTCGGAGTGGCCATATGGGCACAAGTGATGCTGAACGTTCTGGACGCCCAGTGGAGGTTACGACTCCAGAAATCATTGATAAAATCCATGATATGGCGATGGATGACGGAAGAGTTACGGTGCGTGAGATTGCTAGTGCTGTGGGCATCTCGAATAAACGGGTACATAATATTTTGCATTAACATTTGGACATGAGAAAGCTATCCAAAAGATGGGTTCCGCGATTGCTCACGCTTGACCAAAAACGGAATCGTGTTCAGTGTTGCGAGGATGATTTGCAGCTGTTCAGGAAGAATCTGCGGGACTTTAAGCGTCGTTTCGCCGCTGTGGATGAAACATGGATACATTACTATACTCCTGAGACCAAACAATAATTTAAACAATGAGTTACCATGGGAGAATCTGCACCAAAACAGGCGTAGACCATTCCTTCGGCCGGAAAGGTTATGGCGACTGTCTTTTGGGATTCGCAAGGGATAATCCTCATCGACTACCTGGGAAAGGGTAAAACTATTACAGTTGCATATTATACATCGTTATTGGACCGTTTGAAAACCGAGCTGCAAGAAAAACGCCGGTGATTGGACCGCAAAAAAGTCCTTTTCCATCACGGCAATGCACCAGCAAACACCTCAGCAGTTGTGGTCGCAAAATTAATGGAAATAGGATCCCAACTCGTTTCAAATCCCCTCTATTCTTGGGACTTGGCATCCTCGGCCTACTATTTGTTTCCCAATTTGAAGAAATGGCTGGTGGGACAAAGATTTTATTCAGACGAGGAGGTGATTGCAGCAACTAATAGCTATTTCGCAGATTTTGACAATTTCTATTATTCGGAAGGGATCAACAAATTAGAATAGCGTTGGACGAAGTGTATAAGTATAAAAGGAGACTGTGTCGAAAAATGTAAAAGGTTTACCCCAAACACGTAAGTAGTTTTTATTTTTGCATGGACTTTTCAAACGCCCCTCTTAGAACCCAACCTCCTTCTCCCACCATCTGCAACATTAGTACCTAAGTGAACTTCAGAATGAAAAATAAATTTCTTTTAACGTTTTTATTTTTAAAATGACAGAAGACTGACGATATTCAGTTTTTGTAGGTCTTCTGTTGATCCGAGGTTCGTTTGATTACTGAAAGCAAATGGGCCATCGACTGACTACTGGCTCGCTAGGTCTTAGGCAGCTTCACCAGGGGCCCGCCGGCCGTCACATTTCGGGGTTCTTGCAAGACGTTCACAGACGTTCACACGAGCCCTGCTGGACTTCACCCGTACACACGATCCCCCACTTCATCCGTTGACGGTCTACCACGAAGTGGACGAGGGGTTGGCCTTATTCTGCGTAAGCAGAAATGTTTTCGAAAGAAAAAGAAGAGGTCTCTTATTAAACCACGAACTAAGAGTCAATGAAACAATTAGTACTACTTATTTCTAACAACCTCTTGTTATTAAATGATGAAGCTATTGGAAGTGCATCGCAAGTGCTACCTACAACTCTTCCTCAGGAAAGAAAGTTGACAGATGACATTCAGGTAGTCACTTGTTACCAAACATGCTTCCTCTGTACCTCTCTTCTCCTTAGCACCACATGCTTTACACAGTCATTTGAAATCAACCAAGTCAGTAAGGGTTCTCTATACTTAATGTTTGTGTATCACTTGAGTGCTAGACTGGTTACTTCTGCAACGGCAGAAATTGGAGATACCATATCCACCAACAGTTTCTGTGGTGTTGTGTTGTCAGTTTGTTAATTGTTGTGAACTGAATAATGAAGTAATCGCTAGTGGGTTTCTGGAGCTACCTACAGCAAGGAGATGACATTTTCATGAGATATTTAATGATTTGTCTTACATATGCCTCAATTTACTGTCATGGTGGGGAAGATATTTGCACACTCGTTTCATAACCTGTAACCTCAGCCACAATGTGTCAAACGCTAAAGCTAGTGTTTGAAAATAAATAAATAAATATTGGTAATTTATGTGCAATACTGCAGTCTTATGAAATAGTAATACTAAATGTTTTGAAAATAATTTAGTTTCATGTCTGAAACACAATTGAATGTTTTTGTTTTTACTCGCCAGAAAATTTCAGTTTACCAATCAGGCGTAATTACCACCAGGCTGGGAATCACTAATCTAGACGACAGCTGAATTCTTCCAACACTCTACGACGGATGTGTTCACCGCAGCTGTAATACGTTCCCTTAGATCATTCAAATCTATAGGAGGAGGTTGTTTGTAAACTGCATCTTTCAAGAGCCCCCACAAACAATCGTAGGGAGCGAGATAGAAGACCAGGGTGGCCAAAAGTGAAGGGCTAAGTCTTCACTCCCCATGCGACCTATTCACCGTTGAGGTACAGATTCATTCAGGAAACGTCGAACATGCCAATGGGGAGGAGCTTCGTCCTGCTGGGAAACGTAGTCTTCTGAATCTTCATTCATTTGAGGAACACGCTTAAGGCTCACTCGAATGCACTGCATGTGCTCCTTCGACACATGCCAGCGGCGAGAGCTTTTATCTTTACATAGAGAACCAGTTTCGCCAAATTCTTTACTCCAATAATCAATGCTCATCCTCGTTGTAGGTTCAACTTTTGAACTTACTGCACCACAGTCCCTTTCACTGAACTCAGGGATGAAAAAATCTTGTGTTGCATAGCGGCCATCTCGCTTACAACTGACGTAGTGTGCGCTACAGGCAGTGCGGTGCTAGATCGTTCTGTCGGCTGTATCCGAAACTTCACAACATCCTCTTTCAATTCTAAGGTCAGAGGGAAAAATACTATGTAAGTTTCTTTTTCTCCGAAATTGAGTTATTGCTGCATCTAGATTCAGACTGGAAGTACGCATCTGTTCAGACGCTCGAACTGGGAAAAATCAAGTTTTCCTGTAAGGGGAAAGAACTGAGTAAGTTTTTCAGCGGAAAGAAGCAAGTGAGTGGGTGAGTGGTGACTCATTCGGCCACGAGATACCAGTGCAGAAAGAATATTCTTATGCAATATCTTCCCCAGTAAACTGGAGGCAAGAAATAACACAAAGAAAGTTACTATCTGCATAGACTTTGGTGTCCCTATCATGTGTAGCAACCAGTGGCATTTACTTTAAATGGTTCAAATGGCTCTGAGCACTATGGGACTTAACATCTGTGGTCATCAGTCCCCTAGAACTTAGAACTACTTAAACCTAACTAACCTAAGGACATCACACATATCCAAGCCCGAGGCAGGATTCGAACCTGCGACAGTAGCGGTGATTTGTACTTTAAGCGACAGCTTTCGTTCACTACCAATGTTATTCTAACTCTTTTATGTTTCTCTTGAATGCATTGCAAAACATGGCGCAAATGAAGTCGTGTCATTCCTTTTCGCTTCATCATTCATGCGTTGGTCGAGGGCACTGAAGAGATCTATACAAGGTGTTTCAGGAGGAATCGTAAATATTCAAGGATATGACAGGAACGTCTGTGTTTTGTGTTTTGAAAGTAATCTACGAAGACTTTCCTACTGGCTTACTAGGACTAGCGCAAGAAAGGATTTTCTGTTGGGGGTTGTCTCTTGCACTTTTTAATGTTGTGATGGAGGGAATGAATAGGGCAGTTAAAGATTTAGTAAAAGAAAAGACAAAAAGATGATTTTTGCAGATGATATGGTAATACGGGGTTATAAAGAGGTAGATGTACAATTACAACTTGATGCATGGAAGGAAATAATGAAAAGGTATGGATTAAAAATAAATAAAGATAAAGGTGAAGCAATGGTATTTGGAAGAGAGAAAGGGATCAACGTAAATATTACCTTGAATGGAGAACCCCTCAAAGTGGTAGAAAGTTTTACTTATTTAGGGAGTGAAATATCTAGGGATGGAAGAATAACTAAAGAAATTAATAGGAGGTTACAGAAGGGAGGCAATTTCTCACCTGATTTCGAATGAGGAAGTTTCAGAAAAAGAAAAATTCCTTATGTATAAGAATTATTACTTCCCTATTGTCACCTATGGTGGAGAAACACGGACAATGACAGAGAGGATCTGGAGCAGACTGCATGCAGGGGAATTGAAATTTCTCAGAGCAGTTAAGGGCAAAACAAGAATGAACAGAGTAAGGAATCTATGGATTACAAAGGACCTTAAACAAGAAAGTATGAGAGAAGAAATTGAGAAAAAGAGATTAAGATGGTATGAGCATGTTAAGAGGATGCATGGGCAGAGACTCTCCAAAATTAAGGAAGAACTAAAGAAGGATGGGAAAAGACCTAGATGGCGCCCAAGAGCACTGTGGAAAATGGGAGAGAGAATATCTGTGGAAAGGAGAGGTGTGACCTGGCAGCAAGTGGAGGAAGAAAGGTGGTGGGAGGACCGAGCCAAATGGAGAGGACTCATCAGCACCCAGACCCGGCAGTAGCTGGAGCGGGATCCAGATATAGCTATACGAAGTGCATTCAAGTTCTAAGGCCTCCGATTTTTGTCTCCGGACTGGAAAGAGATAGAAACAAGCGCATTGTTTTAAAATGAGGCCGCGTTCATTGTCAATACGTCCCAGAGATGGCAGCACCGCACGGCAGATAGAATTTTACCGCCAGCGGCGAGAATGAGAACTGTTCTAAATACTTAAAATGGCGACGTTTTCCTTACTTGAACAGCGTGCAATCATTCGTTTTCTGAATTTGCGTGGTGTGAAACCAATTGAAATTCATCGACAGTTGAAGGAGACATGTGGTGATGGAGTTATGGACGTGTCGAAAGTGCGTTCGTGGGTGCGACAGTTTAATGAAGGCAGAACATCGTGTGACAACAAACCGAAACAACCTCGGGCTCGCACAAGCCGGTCTGACGACATGATCGAGAAAGTGGAGAGAATTGTTTTGGGGGATCGCCGAATGACTGTTGAACAGATCGCCTCCAGAGTTGGCATTTCTGTGGGTTCTGTGCACACAATCCTGCATGACGACCTGAAAACTCGAAAAGTGTCATCCAGGTGGGTGCCACGAATGCTGACGGACAACCACACGGCTGCCCGTGTGGCATGTTGCCACGCTGTTCGCTGTAACCTAACTCAAACAATCCCGTTCTTTATTCTAGATCTCCTTCCAATTCCTAGACTAAAATATACAGATTTGCAAAGCCTGGTCCTGTGAACTTCTTCTGTCAGCTGCTCCACAGCTAAATAAACGTGGTATCTATGAGTACTACCGCCGTATAATCGCAACCAGACTTTCGTTTCGTTGAGATTGTTATGGAATTATTGTGTCTTTTTGATTTGTCTTACTCTTTCCTTCCCCTTGCAGAGTGACGTTTGAGTGTACTTTGTCAATTCATTCATTCTGGGAACGCTCCGGATACTAATAATGCTATTTCCACATTCGATGCACCCAATATACTATCGAAGACAGTGCTGCCAAAGCAGAGTTACTAAACACAGCCTTCCGAAATGCCTACACATAAGAAGACGAAGTAAATATTCCAGAATTCGAATCCAGAACAGCTGCCAACATGAGTAACGTAGAAGTAAATATCCTCGGAGTAGTGAAGCAACTTACGTCACTTAATAAAAGCAAGTCTTCTGGTCCAGACCGTATACCAATTAGGTTCCTTCCGGAGTATGCTGATGCATTAGGTCCATACTTAACAATCGTATACAAACGTTCGCTCGACGAAAGATCCATACCCAAAGAATGGAACGTTGTACAGGTTACACCAATATTGAAGAAAGGTAGTAGGAGTAATCCACTAAATTACAGGCCCATATCGTTAACGTCGACATGGAACATATATTGTGTTCGAACGTAATGAATTACCTCGAAGGAAACGGTCTACTGACACACGGTCACCATGGGTTTACTAAACATTGTTCTTGTGAAACACAACTAGCTCTTTATTCACCTAAAGTGCTGAGTGAGTGCTATTGACTAGGGATTTCAGATAGATTCCGTATTTCTGGATTTCCGGTTCGTAGTGAAATTGCATGCTTACGGAATATTGTCTCAGTTATGCGACTGGATCTGTGATTTCCTGCCAGAAAGGTCACAGTTCGTTGTAATTGACGGAAAGTCATCGAGTACAACACAAGTGATTTCTGGCGTTCCCCAATGTAGTGTTATAGGCCCTTTGCTGTTCCTTATCTATATAAACGATTTGGGAGACAATCTGAGGAGCAGTCTTCGGTTGTTTGCAGATGATACTGTCGTTTATCGACTAATAAAGTCATCAGAAGATCAAAACAAACTGCAAAACGATTTAGAAGAAATATAGAAATGGTGCTAAAAGTGACAGTTGACCTTAAATAATAACTAAAAGTGTGAGGTCATCCGCATCAACGCTAAAAAGAACGCGTTAAACTTCGGTTAGGGAATAAATCAGTCTAATCTAAAAGCCGGAAATTCAACTGAACACCTAGGAATTACAATTACGAACGAAGTGGAAGGAACACACAGAAAATGTGGAGAAGGCTAGACAAAGACTGCGTTTCATTGACAGGACACTTAGAAAATGTAACAGACATGCTAAGGAGTGTGGGATCCTTACCAGACAGGACTGACTGAGTACATCGAAAAAGGTCAAAGAAAGGCAGCACGTTTTGTGCTATCGCGAAATATGGGAGAGAGTGTCACAGAAATGATACAAGATTTGGGATGGACGTCATTAAAAGAAAGGCGTTTTTCGTTGCGACGGAATCTTCTCACGAAATTCCAACCACCAACTTTCTCCTCCGAATGCGAAAATATTTTGTTGACACCGACTTACATAGGAACGATCACGAAGATAAAATAAGGGAAATTAGAGCTCGTACGGAAAGATATACGTGTTCATTGCTCCCGCGCGCTATACGAGATTGGAATTACAGAGAATTGTGAAGGTGGTTCGATGAACACTCTGCCAGGCACGTAAATGTGGTTTGCAGAGTATCCATGTAGATGCAGAATATGTAATCAAGTTCAAACGTTAAAATAGCTTTCCTCGATTTTCATAAAAATTTACTTACCTGATTGTTTCCCCTGGCGTTTCAGATTTACTCGACAGAATCAAACTACATTGTGTCGTGCTGGAAATATAGCCAACTGAAACGGTGTCCATCTTTTTGCATCACCGCGTGTATTACTACAAAACATTGAAGGTCTCCGTTTCATGGCACAGTCGGGATGCGGCACAAACGCGAGGCAGTGCTTTACGCCGTGGGCCGTCACTTTTGTTGCACCCAAACTGTACACAGCGCAAAGGGGGCCCCCGTAACGCTCCCCTACCCCTGCGGAAGAATGCAGACCAGTTGCGTAACGGGAGCAGGGAGGCTCTGCTGCCGGCCACCACCTGTGGCACGCCATGCGGGCCGAGCCTGGCTGGCTGGCCTTTGTGTGGGCGCGCCCTCTCTGAGCGACCTTGGCGGGGGGGCAAGAAGCACAGTGGGGTACATGCGCAGTAGAGATAGTTAAAGATGTTACTTTCCGATGACATTGATTTCTGTCAACACTATTTTTCGGTAACTGCGATTTTTAGTTGTAAATTGTCACAGTTTAGAATGGCAGTTTACGAATCCACAGCTTATCGAAAAGCTATTTAAAAAATTTTTACAGGAAAATTTGCGACTGGATTCGTGATTTTCTGTCAGAAAGATCACAGCTCGTAGTAATAGACGGAAAGTCATCGAGTAAAACAGAAGTAATATCCGGCGTACCTCAAGGAAGTGTTATAGGCCCTCTATTGTTCCTGATCTACGACGGCTATCCACAAAGTACATTACGTTTTCGAATTAAAAATAAATAAAGTATTGGAAATTTTTTTATTATATACAGATGAAAGCCACACTTAAATACTACTTTTCTACATAGTTGCAATTTAAATTAAGGCACTTATCGTAGCGACGGACGAGCTTGGAAATTCCTTCGTCGTAAAATTCGGCCGCCTGCGCCCTCAACCACGTGGTTACCTCTTCTTGAAGCTGTGCGTCGTCATCAAAACGCTGCACAGCCGACTACTTCTTCATTGCTGGGAATAAGTGGAAGTCGGTCGGTGCCAGGTCGGGACTGTACGGCGGATGAGGAAACAACTCCCACTTAAAAGATTCGAGAACTTCACTAGTGGCATTTGCCGTGTGGGCCTGGGCGTTGTCGTGAATCAGCAAGATCTTTGAGCCCAACTTTCCCCTGCGCTTGTTATGCATTGCTCTTCTGAGGTTGTGCAGAGTTTGGCAATACCTTTGAGAGTTTATTGTAGTGCCTCTTTCCAGGAAATCCACAAAAATCACACCTTTTCTGTCCCAAAAGAAGAGGTAACCACGTGGTTGAAGGCGCAGGCGGCCGAATTTTACGACGAAGGAATTTCCAAGCTCGCCCATCGCTACGATAAGTGCCTTAATTTAAATGGCAACTATGTAGAAAAGTAGTATTTAAGTGTGGCTTTCATCTGTATAAAATAAAAAAAATTCCAATACTTTATTTATTTTTAATTCCAAAACGTAATGTACTTTGTGGATAGCCCTCGTATGTTACCGACGTAGGAGACAATCTGAGTAGCCGTCTTAGATTGTTTGGAGATGATGCTGTCATTTACCATCTTGTAAAGTCATCAGCTGATCAAAACGACTTGCAAAATGATTTAGATAATATTACTGTATGGTGCGAAAAGTGGCAATTGACCCTCAAAAAAGAAAAGTGCGAAGTTATTCACACGAGTACTAAAAGAAATCAGCTAAATTTCGATTACGCGATAAGTCACATAAATCTCAGGGCTGTAGATTCTACTAAATACTTGTGGATTACAATTACAAATAACTTAAATTGGAATGATCACAGAGGTACTATTGTAGGTAGAGCAAAACAAAGACTGCGATTCCTTGGCAGAACACTTACAAGGTGCAATAGGTCTGCCAAAGAGACTGCTTACACCACGCTTGTCCGCCCTATTCTGGAGTACTGCTGTGTGGTGTGGGATCCGCATCAGGTGGGACTGACGGATGACATCGAAAAAGTAGAAAGAAGGGCAGCTCGTTTTGTATTATGGCGAAATAGGGGAGATAATGTCACAGACATGATACGTGAATTGGAGTGGCTATCATTAAAACAAAGGCGTTTTTCGTTGCGACGGCATCTTCTAATGAAATTTCAATCACCAGTTTTCTCCTCCGATTGTAAAAACATTGTGTTGGCACCCGCCTACATAGGGAAAAATGATCGTCACGATAAAATAAGAGAAATCAGGGCTCGCCCGGAAAAATTTAAGTGCTCATTTTTCCCGCGTGCCGTTCGAGAGTGGAACGGTAGAGACAACTTGAAGGTGGTTCATTGAGGCCGTGCGGTTCTAGGCGCAACAGTCTCGAACCGAGTGACCGCTACGGTCGCAGGTTCGAATCCTGCCTCGGGCATGGATGTGTGTGATGTCCTTAGGTTAGTTAGGTTTAATTAGTTCTAAGTTCTAGGCGACTGACGACCTCAGAAGTTAAGTCGCATAGTGCTCAGAGCCATTTGAACCACTGGGTTCATTGAACCCTCAGCCAGGCACTTTGTGAACAGCAGAGTAATCACTTAGATGTAGAAACCAGATGACAGTTATAAGAGACGAGTGACATGAAAATGAAGCAGTGATTGAGAAGGGAGCGAGACAGTGTTGTAGCCTAGCCCTGATGTTATTCAATCTGTATATTGAGCAAGCAGTAAAGGAAACAAAAGAAAAATTTGGAGTAGGAATTAAAATCTATGGAGAAGAGAGAAAAACTTTGATGTTTGCAGATGACATTTTGATTCTGTCTAGACAGCAAAGGACTTGGAAGAACAGTTGAAAAGAATGGACTGTGTCTTGAAAGGATGATATAAGATGAACATCAACGAAAGCAAAGCGAGGATAACGGAATGAGGTCGAATTAAATCAGGTAATACTAAGTGAGTTAGATTAGGAAATAAGATACTTAAAATAATAGATGAGTTTTGCTTTTTGGGCAGTAAAATAATTGATAATGGTTGAAGTAGAGATAATACAAAATTTAGACTGGCAATGGTAAGAAAAGAATTTCTGAAGAAGAGAAATTTGTTAACGTCGAGTACAAATTTGGGAAGTCTTTTCTGACACTATTTGTCTGCAGTGTAGCCATGTATGGACATGAAACATTTACGATAAACAGTTTGGGCGAAAACAGAATAGAAGCTTCCGAAATGTGATGCTACAAAAGAATGCTGAAGGTTAGATGGGTACATCAGGTAGCTAATGATCGGCCGCCTTTACTTTATAAATCGTTAGTCGTGTTATTTTTTGTGTCTTGTTTCTAAAGTACCTATATGTTTCCGTATTTTGCTGCTTTCTTGTCTGTACCTTTGTCATACTCGTATGTGGCTTTTTTTCTCCGTTAAAATTGTGTCATCATCTGCATATAAAACGCAGTTGAGAGTACTCTCTTTGTCTATTTTAACACATGCATGAAACTTGTCTTTCCGTCAGCGAAATGCGACACCCTTGTCTGGCTTCCATGTTAGTGATAAACGCTGTTGTCAGCTCTCCATTTCTATCTAACGCCATCGTTGTGTTTTCATAAAGGAGTACCCACTTTTCTTCATTATTCTCCACAGCTTTTCCGTATTAACTTTATCAAGACTTTTTCCATATCAACTATCGCTAAGCGGGTCCTTCCATTAAATTCGTCTTGTTTTTCAATGAACTGTTTCACCACAAATACTGCGTACGTTGTCGATTTTCCTCTATGGAGCCTTGTTAGTTCTGCGCTTAGTAAACACTCTAGAACAATTTTCAATTGCTGTTCAAAAACCTAGCGCAAGCCTTGTATGGTGCGTCCAGTGATCTAATCCCTCTGTAATTCAAGCAGTTGTTCTTTTTTTAAACATTGATAACAGCTTTTGGTTTCTCTATGAGCTTAGCATAACACTTCTTTTCCAACGTATACAGTGTGTCCCAGGAGGAACGGTCAATATTCATGGTTATGACACGAACAATCACTGAAGCGACAAAGTCTATAAAACATGGGCTTCAAACTGCATACCTTAGAGGCTAAGAGCACATCATCATCAGTACTTCTAAACAAATATCTTCCACTTTAAGCTCTTTGCGTTCCATGTTTTGGGAGGAGCCAATAGGAACCAAAACAAGAATAAATTGTCTAGTAAATGATAAGTTTTAAAATGCAATACCTTAAGAGCTACGAACACTTATTCAGTAGAGGAGACGGGTTTCACACTAGCGAAGATGACCAAGTGCTCATACCTCCTAAAGTATGCATTTTAGAAGACATGTTTACTGGACTTTTTTTCTTGTTTTGGTCAATAATTCCTCCTCCCGAAATATAGAAAGCAAAGACTTCGCAGGCGAAGAGATTTGTTTCTCAAAGTGCTCATACCTCGTAAGATATACATTTTAGAGCCCAAGTTTACTGGACTTTTTTTTACGTTTTTTCTGTGTAAGGAACCTGCCGCTCAGTTTTTTTTTTTTTTTTTTTTTTTGAGATTCTAATGAAAGCTGAGAACCGGCAGAAACTGACCAAACTGAGATATCTCTATTTTCCATCATAGCTAAAGTAAACGAAGTAAAACTTAAAATTCCATGTAATGAGCGTACTTCCGCCGTATTGATAACTGGCTGATGAGGTATAAGCAGCCCGTAAAGGCTAGTTATACAATGAAGTAAAACTTCATTGGTTCTATACAGTTGGTGTCTAACGGATGTTACAAGAATCCTACCTGGTATGATCTGGCCTGGCTCATTCAGCAGTCATCCCTTGTACATTTTTACAAGCATTCTTTGGGTGTACCCAACTTTATTATGGCAACCCCCCCTTGTGGTTTGACTTTTAACGTGAATAACTTTCCATAAGCTGGGACTCCGTTACTGACCATCTACATCCTGGAAATATAACCATTATAAACCCGAAAATGCGTCTGTACTGTCTTGAAACAGGTAGTTGCAAAGAAAGCACCTTCATGCAGCTATGTGGCTTTTGGAGACACATCATTCTTGACGTTTTAATTATTCTAATTTTTATGCTAATTTGAATGGGGGTTATTGAAGGTCGAGTGTTAACATTAATCATAATTTTTTGTGCCAGGTGTTAAGTTTTAAAATCTTGTGTATGCTAAACACTGTGCACGAGTAGAAACAGGGGATGGTGGCGTCGTCGTCTGCTAGCATCCAGATTTACGATGCATTCGCCCGTGATGTCGTAGTGGATTATTTCGCGGCACAGTTCAGTTACCGCCCTCACTCGGCAGGTGGTGCCATGGCAAGAGAAGTCTGCTCGATGCTGCAGAGAGCGCCACGGAGACTGAAACTTGTCGATGAGCGAGAAGCTAGCATCCAACTAGTTTAAATTTAACTCGTTGCTAGTGACACAGTCGGCTTACTGGCGGGGCCAGCGAGAAATACGGGCCCCGCAACGAACTTGTGACGTCACACCAGTCGCATTGAGGCCCCCGAGAATGACAGGCCGCGGCGCTTACGTTACAGCACGTGACAGTGCAGGCCCTACGAGTGCCAGCAGCCGTCTCTGGCGGGAGCGACTAACCGTATCAGACGGATTGAATAATTCTTGGCTGCGTGCTTAAATGCATGCAAGTTTTCGGTAGTGTGCGACAAATCTTAGATCTTTAGTGGGTACCTTTTCAATTAAATATTGGTTTCTTGTGGACCCTGCTCGGAGCCGAAAGCGTCCGCAAAGTGTGGCGGACAGGCCGATTAGCGTGACGTCACAAGTTCGTTACAGGGCCCGTATATCTTGCTGGCCCCGAGTCGCCTTATCCGCACGCTTCGCGAAGGCTCGGCTCTGTGCAGGGCCCACGTAAAATCAATATGCAATCCAAAAGGTATCTAATTGCCAGCTTTTTCGTGTGTTACCAGGAGTTTCCACGTATTTAAACGCGCAGTCAAGAATCATTAAACTCGCTGGGACTCGTAAGACCTGAAGTATCACGTGCTGTGACGCAGGTCTTTCTTGTGGACCTCGCTTACTGGGAATTGATGTCAAAATGGCATGTCACCCGATGCGATAGACGCCATATTGATTTCGTCGAATTTCGCTGTTTCTTATGTAACAACTTGCAGTACAGCGTTTCACAGCCGTGGCATATGAAAATTTATCACCAAAAAATGGTTCAAATGGGCTCTGAGTACTATGGGACTTAACATCTATGGTCATCAGTAAACTAGAACTTAGAACTACTTAAACCTAACTAACCTAAGGACATAACACAACACCCAGCCATCACGAGGCAGAGAAAAATCTCTGACCCCGCCGAGAATCGAACCCGGGAACTCGGGCGTGGGAAGCGAGTACGCTACCGCACGACCACGAGATGCGGGCATTTATCGCCAACACACCGTCTTTCACAATATTTCTTATAATTAAATGTCAGGTAATGACGCATTGACAGCAAGGCCTTCAAGATATACTAACGAAGTGATTAAGGACATGGATTATGGAGATGAAGGAAGTTAGTTCGTGTCCGGCTGTATGCTAATATTTTCTGCAAATTTCGATGTTATATACACGTAAGTAATAGATGTCTTCGTTTTTTTTTTTTTTGACTCATGTCTTGTTAGAAAACACTAGATGAAATTACTGCGAGTAAAACAATCAGCAATGACAATTGTGTTCTTGCTTGTCACAAAAAACGTTCTCATTTCCGAGGACATAGTTAGACAGTCTCTTAAGAGGTCACCTTAAACGGCTGCGAGTGAAACATTTACATCTACATCTACATCTACATGACTACTCTGCAATTCACATTTAAGTGCTTGGCAGAGGGTTCATCGAACCACAATCATACTATCTCTCTACTATTCCACTCCCGAACAGCGAGCGGGAAAAACGAACACCTAAACCTTTCTGTTCGAGCTCTGATTACTCTTATTTTATTTTGATGATCATTCCTACCTATGTAGGTTGGGCTCAACAAAATATTTTCGCATTCGGAAGAGAAAGTTGGTGACTGAAATTTCGTAAAAAGCTCTCGCCGCGACGAAAAACGTCTATGCTGTAATGACTTCCATCCCAACTCGTGTATCATATCTGCCACACTCTCTCCCCTATAACGCGATAATACAAAACGAGCTGCCCTTCTTTGCACCCTCTCGATGTCCTCCGTCAATCCCACCTGGTAAGGATCCCACACCGCGCAGCAATATTCTAACAGAGGACGAACGAGTGTAGTGTAAGCTGTCTCTTTAGTGGACTTGTTGCATCTTCTAAGTGTCCTGCCAATGAAACGCAACCTTTGGCTCGCCTTCCCGACAATATTATCTATGTGGTCCTTCCAACTGAAGTTGTTCGTAATTTTAACACCCAGGTACTTAGTTGAATTGACAGCCTTGAGAATTGTACTATTTATCGAGTAATCGAATTCCAACGGATTTCTTTTCGAACTCATGTGGATCATCTCACACTTTTCGTTATTTAGCGTCAACTGCCACCTGACACACCATACAGCAATCTTTTCTAAATCGCTTTGCAGCTGATACTGGTCTTCGGATGACCTTACTAGACGGTAAATTACAGCATCATCTGCGAACAACCTAAGAGAACTGCTCAGATTGTCACCCAGGTCATTTATATAGATCAGGAACAGTAGAGGCCCCAGGACGCTTCCCTGGGGAACACCTGGTATCACTTCAGTTTTACTCGATGATTTGCCGTCTATTACTACGAACTGCGACCTTCCTGACAGGAAATCACGAATCCAGTCGCACAACTGAGACGATACCCCATAGCTCCGCAGCTTGATTAGAAGTCGCTTGTGAGGAACGGTGTCAAAAGCTTTCCGGAAATCTAGAAATACGGAATCAACTTGAGATCCCCTGTCGATAGCGGCCATTACTTCGTGCGAATAAAGAGCTAGCTGCGTTGCACAAGAGCGATGTTTTCTGAAGCCATGCTGATTACGTGTCAATAGATCGTTCCCTTCGAGGTGATTCATAATGTTTGAATACAGTATATGCTCCAAAACCCTACTGCAAACCGACGTCAATGATATAGGTCTGTAGTTAAATGGATTACTCCTACTACCCTTCTTGAACACTGGTGCGACCTGCGCAATTTTCCAATCTGTAGGTACAGATCTATCGGTGAGCGAGAGGTTGTATATGAGTGCTAAGTATGGAGCTATAGTATCAGCGTAATCTGAAAGGAACCTAATCGGTATACAATCTGGACCTGAAGACTTGCCCGTATCAAGCGATTTGAGTTGCTTCGCAACCCCTAAGGTATCTACTTCTAAGAAACTCATGCTAGCAGATGTTCGTGTTTCAAATTCTGGAATATTCCATTCGTCTTCCCTGGTGAAGGAATTTCGGAAAACTGCGTTCAATAACTCCGCTTTAGCGGCACAGTCGTCGATAACAGTACCATCGGCACTGCGCAGCGAAGGTATTGACTGCGTCTTGCCGCTTGTGTACTTTACATACGACCAGAATTTCTTCGGATTTTCTACCAAATTTCGAGACAATGTTTCGTTGTGGAACCTATTAAAGGCATCTCGCATCGAAGTACGTGCCAAATTTCGCGCGTCTGTAAATTTTAGCCCATCTTCAGGATTTCGCGTTCTTCTGAACTTCGCATGCTTTTTCCGTTGCCTCTGCAACAGCGTTCGGACCTTTTTTGTGTACCACGGGGGATCCGTTCCATCTCTTACCAATTTATGAGCTGCTGTTTCTGCGGTTTCAGAAGTCATGGGAGAAGCTGGAGCCTGGAAATGTGCTGCCGGACACGTAAACGTGATTACCGAGTAATCCAACCGTGGACAGCTTGTGTCTGTCGCTGTGTGGGCGACTCTGTCAACGGGTCAACGTTGGGTCGGGAAGTCTGAAGCCAGGGCCATGAGCGGCTGCTTGCTGACAACACACGGACAGCGGCGTCGAGTGCACGGAGGACGCGCCGTTCGCGGTAGAGCTGGTTCGAACTCGTTCATTCCCGTGAACTACTTCATTCATTTCACTTTTTGCCGTGAATTGTTCAAATGAAGTAGTTCATTCATGAAGTACGGAAGCCTGGCGAAGTTGCCCAGTTCGCCACTCAGCCTCGGCTACGGGTCGCTTCGCCCCGCTCGTACAATAAAGCTTCGTAACACTTCATAATTTTACCAACAGGTGGCCGAACTATGCAGTAACTTGCACGCAACGTTTTACGCTCTTACAGCGTCTGAGTTAAATGGTCGAAGGGGACAAAGAAAAGATAAACAGAGAAGCCTGTCACGTATAAAGAAGGTATTACATTTAATCCTGCTCGACATTCTCTCATGAAGCGCCCAAAAAAGTCTTCATCTGCTAAATGAAACATTATTTGTTGTATTCATGTTCCTTTTAAAATTTAATCCAAAATACACTCCTGGAAATGGAAAAAAGAACACATTGACACCGATGTGTCAGACCCACCATACTTGCTCCGGACACTGCGAGAGGGCTGTACAAGCAATGATCACACGCACGGCACAGCGGACACACCAGGAACCGCAGTCTTGGCCGTCGAATGGCGCTAGCTGCGCAGCATTTGTGCACCGCCGCCGTCAGTGTCAGCCAGTTTGCCGTGGCATACGGAGCTCCATCGCAGTCTTTAACACTGGTAGCATGCCGCGACAGCGTGGACGTGAACCGTATGTGCAGTTGACGGACTTTGAGCGAGGGCGTATAGTGGGCATGCGGGAGGCCGGGTGGACGTACCGCCGAATTGCTCAACACGTGGGGCGTGAGGTCTCCACAGTACATCGATGTTGTCGCCAGTGGTCGGCGGAAGGTGCACGTGCCCGTCGACCTGGGACCGGACCGCAACGACGCACGGATGCACGCCAAGACCGCAGGATCCTACGCAGTGCCGTAGGGGACCGCACCGCCACTTCCCAGCAAATTAGGGACACTGTTGCTCCTGGGGTATCGGCGAGGACCATTCGCAACCGTCTCCATGAAGCTGGGCTACGGTCCCGCACACCGTTAGGCCGTCTTCCGCTCACGCCCCAACATCGTGCAGCCCGCCTCCAGTGGTGTCGCGACAGGCGTGAATGGAGGGACGAATGGAGACGTGTCGTATTCAGCGATGAGAGTCGCTTCTGCCTTGGTGCCAATGATGGTCGTATGCGTGTTTGGCGCCGTGCAGGTGAGCGCCACAATCAGGACTGCATACGACCGAGGCACACAGGGCCAACACCCGGCATCATGGTGTGGGGAGCGATCTCCTACACTGGCCGTACACCTCTGGTAATCGTCGAGGGGACACTGAATAGTGCACGGTACATCCAAACCGTCATCGAACCCATCGTTCTACCATTCCTAGACCGGCAAGGGAACTTGCTCTTCCAACAGGACAATGCTCGTCCGCATGTATCCCGTGCCACCCAACGTGCTCTAGAAGGTGTAAGTCAACTACCCTGGCCAGCAAGATCTCCGGATCTGTCCCCCATTGAGCATGTTTGGGACTGGATGAAACGTCGTCTCACGCGGTCTGCACGTCCAGCACGAACGCTGGTCCAACTGAGGCGCCAGGTGGAAATGGCATGGCAAGCCGTTCCACAGGACTACATCCAGCATCTCTACGATCGTCTCAATGGGAGAATAGCAGCCTGCATTGCTGCGAAAGGTCGATATACACTGTACTAGTGCCGACATTGTGCATGCTCTGTTGCCTGTGTCTATGTGCCTGTGGTTCTGTCAGTGTGATCATGTATCTGACCCCAGGAATGCGTCAATAAAGTTTCCCCTTCCTGGGACAATGAATTCACGGTGTTCTTATTTCAATTTCCAGGAGTGTAGAATGAGTATGTTTACCACTGTTACAAAGTCTATATACCTACGTTAAGTAATTATTCGGGACGTTTTCCTGTAGATTTTATTTTTGTTGAGAATAATAACCCTCCAGATTCAAAACGTAAACTGTCACCTTTAGTCATTGGTAAGATTTCGAGTAAAGTCCCTCTTTCAGTGTCATTAACAAACCTTTTATTTTCATGTTGGCTGTGCGTGCTCACACAGCCTGCTTCTTCGTTTGTATCTTTAATATTCATTTGTCTGCAAGCGCTGCCAGCGGTAGGCTATCCGTAGACGTGAAGTTTAATTGCATCAAGAGTCACGGGTAATGATGTCAGCACTGTATGAAGCAACAGACGCTGCTTTCCCTCGCTCCTCACCTCCCCAAACCCCTCGTAAACCTATCGTTCCCCACAAACACCGCGCGATTCGTCGACAGGCAGTAGCGCCGATATAGCGGGACAGGGAGAGGGGAAGAGAGTGAGTGAACGAACTAGAAAAAGTATGGAGTGTGCTATCTGTGAAGAGTTTGAAGTACTAGTTCACTGAAATTGAACTACAAGCATCGGCACTTCTTACCTGCATTACACCAAAGTTACAGCGTGTTGAAAAGTAAAGCCTCCGAATTTTTTAAATTCTGTTCTCAATATCGGTTGAGGTATTACATTTCATGCATATTACTCGGTCGACTAGGCCGCTTCGCTGACGGAAGTTGTAACCTTCTGCCGCTAGAGGGCTCTGAAGTGTAGCGTGAAATATGGCGTGTGTAACGGAACTATGCCGGCGCGTGAGAAGCAGACTGCTGTAATCGACATTCAAACATTCGAAGAGTTCGACACACATGGAGCACCGTCTTCTTCAGCATGACAATGGCAGACTATACACAAGCGTTGCGACTTCTGCAACAGACGCCTGGGGTTCACTATCATCGATCATCCTCCCTAAAATACAGACTTCTCCCATCCTATTCCCATCTGTTTCTAAAACCTAACTTCGAGAACTTCACTCTATAATGATGAAGAGTTACAATAAATAATTTCGGTGCCAGACGGCTTATTATGATCTCTGTAGAAACGCAGTAGATATGTTAACGTTGATCTTGTTTTGTAACATTCTTTTTACTGTTGAATAGAGCTTAGGCAAATGGGAGTATGTCCGTTCATTGTCTCATAATAACCACGTTCATTATCAAATGGTAACGATTCAAGTGAAGAAATCGGTGTTCAAAATTATTATTATTATCCTACGGCACCTTTTACTGTAGAGAAGGCGGAGTAATCTGAAGTTCTTCGAGACTGTTAAAGGAGGTAAGTTAAAACGAATTAAATTCTGGCTGGCTGCGACTGTGTCAAAATTGCTGCTTGCGCGGTACGTAAAAATTAAGCGAGTATAATTCTTTAAGTTTTAAATTTCACAGTCAAAACATAAAAGATAAAATAGTTTCCTCCAGGTCAACTTCTCTATACCGATCTGAAGCGAGAGAGGTTTTTTTTTCCTAGATCGTAAAACTAACCGTAACTTGAAACATGGCACTAGGAAATACTACGTTTGTACTTCTCTCGCTAATGTGAATCCCTTTTGTATGCCGCGACTAACGATTTCCTCGAGAATCATCCTCAAACTGCGGGCGTACCTGATTTACAAAATTATTAAATTTTTTCCTCTCTCTAAGCAGTCAACAATTTTTCTATCCCCGTCAGAAAACGCAAGTCACACAGGAGAGTTTACATGATGAAGCGGTGCAAGCAGATGTGAGGTTGTGGCTCCGTCAACAGTCACATATTCTACAGTGACTGTCTCAACGAACTGCTCTCTCATTCGTAAAATGTCCTCGTCCCAAAAGTGACTATGTTGAGAAATAAATACGTAGAAATGAAGAATAAGGCTGTAGAATGTTAATAAGGCTTGTTTATTTAAAAGGCTGAGTTTTCACATAAAATACTTGGATGCATTACTTTTTTGCAGGCAATCGTATTACAGTCAATTGTTCTATGTAACGATGCGCCAACCCATGCAATATCGTAGGGAGGATTTTTAGATTCCACTGTTACATTAAGGGGTGGCCGAGCGGTTTTAGGCGCTACAGTCTGGAACCGCGCGACCGCTACGGTCGCAGGTTCGAATCCTGCCTAGGGCATGGATGTGTGAGCTGTCCTTATGCTAGTTAGGTTTAACTAGTTCTAAGTTCTAGGGGAATGATGACCTCAGAAGTTAAGTACCATAGTCCTCAGAGCCATTTTTGTTACATTAAATCATCCGTTTAAACTGCTAATTTAGCGCCCAGACTATTTTCCAGGTTACACAGACGAATGGAAAACTAAAGATGGATGGCCTGTGAGATTTGTCTTTCGGTGTCAACTGTTTTTAATAGGAAATTTGTTCATGGTTCGTCCAGGATGTTCTACATTTACAGCGGAAATTACTGTGATAACAGTGGGTACTGTTAAAAGAACCCCAGCAACAAAATTGTTACCATTAACAAACTAAATGCCTGTAATAAAAGCAGAGGAAGCCAGGAACTGGTTCAGTATAGATAATCACTTTGTTATTAAAATAATATAGGAGCTTTCAGAATGTAGAAAGCGGACTCAGACAGCTTCAGACTGGTCTAATCGATCTTGAGAAGGCTGACCAGCTGCAGAGAAGGAAATTTCTAATGGGTTATCACGGAGAAGGAGTAAAAACTTCTACGTCTGCCAATGACATAATTCCGTCTGAGATGGCAAAAGAGTTTGAAGAGCTGTTGAAAGGAACGGAATGGATAGTGTCTTAGAAAGGGCTATAAAACGATTATCAACAAAAACCGTGTCGAATTAAATTAGGCGTTGCTGCTAGAATTAGATTAGTAAATGTGACATTGAAAGTAGTACGTGAGTTTTGCTATTTGGACAGCACAGTTAGTGACGGAGGCGGAAGTAGAGAGGTTATAAAATGCAGTCTGGGTATGGAAAGAAAAGCATTTCCGAAGAAGGTAAATTAGTTAACATCGATACAAATTTACATCTGAGTAATTCTATTCTGAAGGTATTTGTGTGGAAAGTAGTTTTGAAATTAAATGAAACGTGTTCGATAAACAGTTCAGACGATAAGAGAATAGAAGATTTTGAAATGTGTTGCTAAGGAAAAATGCTGAAGATTATATCGATTGACTGGACAACAAATGAGATATGAAATAAAACTTCGGGAAAAAATTGGGACGTATCTTGACTTAAAGAAGGAATCGGTTTACACTGAGGTGACAAGAGCCATGGTATATCGATATCCACATATGACGTTCGTATCGCGTACAAAAGGTGTAAAAGAGCAGTGCATTGGTGGACCAGTCATTCGTATTCATGTGGTTGACGTGAAATGGTTTCCGACGTGATTATGGCCGCATGACAGGAATTAACAGACCTCGAACGCGAAATGGTAGTTGGAGCTGGACGCACAGGACATTCCATTTTGGAAATCGTTAGGGAATTCAATATTCTGAGATCACAGAGTCAACAGTGTGTCGAGAATACCAAATTTCAGGCACTTCCTCTCACCATCGTCAATGCAGTGGCCAAGGCCTTCAATTAACGACCGAGAGCAACGGCGTTTGCGTACAATTGTCAGTGCTAACATACAAGGAACATAGCTTGAAATAACCGAGGATATGAATGTGGGACGTACGACGAACGTTAGGACAGCGCTACGGAATTTGGCGTTGTGGGCTATGGCAACAGAAGACCAACGCGAGTGCCTTTGCTAACAGCACTTACACGGGAAACATCCCATCACACACGCCCTCAGATTTAGTAATAAGGTGGCCTAGTGGATAGTCCGTCAAAAACTGAACACACGTCGGGCATGAAAACAGGAAGAATGTGAAAAAAGATGCAAAATAGAAACAGTAAAGCTCAATATGTGCAACATCGAGCGAATTTGAATATCTTCGGCGTCGTGGTTATGTGGTCACGCCGTTGGACTGCGAAAAGAGAGATCTGTGTTCAGATCCCCCTCGCGCCCCATCTTTTTTTCCCCACAAAATTATCGACTGTCTACCCGGTCACTGACGTTTCTTTTCGCTGTATTCAAATTTGTGTCTGTGTCGTGGTGTACCGTCCGTTTGCAACAGCGAGATGTAAAGAAAGGACCTCCATGTACGTAATTATAATTAATTTAACATCTTCAGCTGCTGACGGGCGTTGATATAGAACAACGGCGACAAGTGAAAATGTGTGCCCTGACCGGGACCCGAACCCGGGATCTTCTGCTTACATGGCAGACGCTGTATCCATCTGAGCCACAGGATAGTGCAACTGCAGGGACTATCCGCCTCCCTCGAGACCCACATTCTCACCCTGTATGTCCACACACTACATTCGTTGTGTCCCACCCCAATGTAGTGTGTGGACATACAGGGTGAGAATGTGGGTCTCGCTGGAGGCGGATAGTCCCTGCAGTTGCACTATCCTGTGGCTCAGATGGATACAGCGTCTGCCATGTAAGCAGGAGATCCCGGGTTCGGGTCCCGGTCGGGGCACACATTTTCACAGAAGTCAACAGCTGAAGATGTTACATTAATTCCAATTCGAACGTGTCCGAATGAACGGACACAATACCCATGTAAGTTCACGTACATACGTCCTATATGTTCCACACAACTACCACATGTTACGACTCTTTCGTTACGTTTTGAAGTTTTGACTATTGAATTCCTCTGTTGTAGTGTAGTTCACATCCGTTTATTTCTTGTTTTCATTTCTGTGAGAGGTCTATGCGACATCCCGCCTGCTCTCACTGTTCTTTACCTTTACTTGTGACGGTGATGTAGTCTTACCACGTGACTCGCACTTTGTAATCAATGTATAGTATGACAGTTGCAAACACTACAGAAGGAGAACAGACACGTCCATGATCGGACGAACAGATGATAAGTTGGTGAAAAAAAAAAAAAAATGGGGCACAGGGAAGATTTGAGCAGTGATTTCCCGCTTTGCAGTACATCACCATGACTACACAAACACGACGCCGTACTTCTTGCAATGCGCTCGATGTTGCACTTCTTAAGCTTGGATCGTTCACTGTTTCTATTTTGCGCCTTCTTTCACATATCAGTACAGCTTCCTTCTGTTTTCATGCCTGATTCGTGTTAAGTTTCTGACGGGCTATCCACTGGGCCATTTTACCAATAAATCTGAAGGGGTGGGGGGGGGGGGGCGATGGGGAGTTTTCCTTGTTAGCACGACACCTTCTGTAGCGCTTCTGCTGTGTTTGTGACCATATCGGTTGGATCCTGGACGACTGGAATACCGCGGCCTGGTCAAATGTGTAGAGTGAGATGGTAGGAGGTGATGGTAGGTTTCGACCGTGGCGCAGACCCCACGAAGCCATGAGCCCAGGTTATCAACAAGGTACTGTGCAACCTGGTGGCGGCTCCATAATGGCGTGGGCTGTCCATAATGGTGTGGGCTGTGTTTACATGGCCTCTGGCCCACTGGTCCAGCTGAACCGATCATCGACTGGAAATGATTATGCTCGGCTGCCTGCAGACCATCTGCTGCAAACAACTATGGATTTTTTAAAATAAATGATAATGTGCCGTGTCACTGGGCCACAATTGTTCGTAATTCATTTGAAGAACATTCCGGACAGTTCGAATGAATGATTTGGTCACCTAGACCGCCCAAAATGAATTTCTTCAAATATTCTGGGACATAATCGAGAGGTCAATTCGTGCACAAAATCAAGCACCGACAACACATTTGCAATTATGGACGGCTGAAGAGGCAGCAAGGCTCTGTATTTCTGCAGGAGACTCCCAACGACTTGTTGAGTCCATGCCACGTCGAGTTACTGCACTACGCCGGGGAAAAGCAGATCTTGAAATGGTTCAAATTGCTCTGAGCACAATGCGACTTAACTTGTGAGGTCATCAGTCGCCTAGAACTTAGAACTACTTAAACCTAACTAACCTAACGACATCACACACATCCATGCCCGAAGCAGGATTCGAACCTGCGACTGTAGCGCCTAGAACCGCTCGGCCACTCCGGTCGGCAAAGCAGATCTGACACCGTGTTAGGAGGTATCCCATGACGGTCGTGACATCAATGTATGGGACACATCCTGAGGCATCACGGAACTGTCAATTTGGTTAGGGAAGGAAGTGAGTAGGGAGGCGGGGGAGTAAAAATTGTAGGAGGAGATCAAGGCTTTAATAAATCACGCAGGTTCAAATGGATGTAGGCTGCAGCAGAAACGAAGAGCCTTTCAGAGGATAAACCAGAGTCGAGAGCTTCATCAAACCAGTCTTCAGACTGAAGACACTCACAATGTCTTGATATTAAGCTTTCACGTAAAGAATTTTATATCTGCCTCGCATCGATAAACGTGACCGAGTGGCAAGAACAATGAAACACGTCAAAACTCGTATTTATCAAGATGAAACACCACGATTTGCAGCAGGCAGTTTGTAAATGGAAGTGTTTTTGTTTCACCTCTACAGAATCAGTATCAGTGTAAGCTATTTTGTGCCCGTGGGAATGCGTCTGTAGCAGATCTAAAAACTCAGGTTGTTCTCTCGCAGCAAGCAAGAAGTCGCGAGGAAAATATTCGATCTAGCGGATGAGCTATTCAAATATCTGGCTCCTACAGAACATTATTTCATTTTTAAATGTGAACAGTGTGCAAGTTCTTTAGCAATCATTGAATTAAAACGGAAAACCAACATCATTAGTCAAATTTGAGAGTACGTTAATTTATAGCTATAACACTTTGGAAGGTGATATTTTGCACCCATTTAATGTGTTTTCATATGACAGGTGTTTTAACATTTATTAATGCCTGTTGCGCATTCTACCCGGTTCACTGAAAGATGTTTTTTTTTGAAGACTACCCCTCAAATATACGATGTAACCGTTTGTTACTTCAACCAGTGCCATAAAAAAGTTATCAAAATCTCCTGAAAGCATTTGATTGTGTAAACCAGGAAACGGCAGATAAAATCATAGGGAATTGGTGTTAAAGTAAAATCACCAGACATAATTTGTAAAAAAATTAACGTATACGATACCTAAAGCGATATGTATAGGAGAAATATATCAGCCATATGAAAGAAAAACTGATGTTGAACAAGGAGATAGCTATCTTTTTTACTTTTTAATTGTGTTTAAAAAAAGGTGTAGATCTGGAATTTTGAGCTGAAAAATCAGAAAATTAAACCAATATCTCTGCCTACCACCTGAATATGGTTTTGCAATACTTCAGAAAATGTGACCGAAGCAGTTAAGTAAATCTTCTAGAAACAATACCTGAAAGAACTGCTCTCAGAATTTCAACTTCAAAAAAAAAAAAACAGCGCGTCATGCCAAATAAAAAATGCACCAAAATGCATAACAACACAAATAATTGAGGAAACCATAAAACAGAATAGCCTAGAAAAATTTGCAATAAATGTAAGGGTTAATAAGACGGAAAAAGCATATCATTTAACTACAGTATCTACCACAAGAAAAGCATAGTATGAAAAAAAAACTATAGCGCAGTCGTAAGACAAGAATGTTTATACAGGCTGAATAAGGATGAAAGGTACATGATTTGAGAGGTGACAGTATTAGTGATTCTGAACAAAAAACTTCATACAGATGGGTTGAAAATCAGTTGTAATGACATCTACTAAAATGTTCAGAACATATCATAAATAATGGCTAAGCGGAGGTTTACGCTTCTTTGAACACCTCTACTGAATCAATGATAAAGAGCTATCGAACCAAATTTTGTATTTTTGTGAAAACGTCAACGACAGCAGGGACTCAAAAAATGTTACTCGACGTTATTCAGAAGCCTGCTCTGGAGTGCTTCTCTCCAGAACTTCTTGTTAGCGGGAAGTGTATTACTGACCGTTTGAAACGGTTCATTATACGGAAGACATTCTTGGGTCTCAGACTTCACAAGAGCCTGATTGGCCCTTAAAAGGAGGGGCCGCCAGATTAAAGAGGTCGGAGGAAGAGAACGGCCCGTGAACTCCGTCAGCCAACAGCAGTGCTTCTGGTTGAGAACGGAGAACAGCGTGCGCTTTTCCCATAGGGGGCGCATTTGTAAGCACTGCCACGTACCGAGTTCCTGCGGTACCTAGGTGCTTAAAACATCAATGTAGGACTGCGCTGTGACAGTGCCATGCAAAACAAAACGGGGTGCAAGCCCATTCCATGAAAAACACAACCACACCATAACACTACCCCCTCCGAATTTTACTGTTAACACTACACAAGCTGGCAGATGACGTTCACCGGGCATTCACCATACCCCACCCTGCCTTCAGATCGCCACATTGTGCACCGTGATTCGTCACTCCACACAACGTTTTTCCACGGTTCAATCGGCCAATGTTTACGCTCCTTACACCAAGCGAGGCGTCGTTTGCCATTTACCGGCTGATGTGTGCCTTACGAGCAGCCGCTCGACCATGAAATCCAAGTTTCCTCACTCCCGCCTCCCTGTCATAGTACTTACCGTGGATCCTGATGCAGTTTGGAACTCCTGTGTGATTGTCTGGATAGACGTCCGCCTATTACTCATTACGACCCTCTTCAACTGTCGGCGGTCTATGTTAGTCAACAGACGAGGTCTCCCTGTACGCTTTTGTGCTGCACGTGTCCCTTCACGTTTCCACTTCACTATCACATCGGAAACAATGGGCCTATAGATGTTTAGGAGAGTGGAAATATCGCTTACAGACGTATGACACAAATGACACCCAGTCACCTGACCGAAAGTCCGTGAGTTCCGCGGAGCGCCTCATTCTGCTCTCTCACGATGTCTGATGACTACTGAGGTCGCTGATACGAGTATCTGACGGTAGGTGGCAGTACAAAGCACCTAATATGCAAAACGGACGTTTTTGGGCGCGTCCAGATACTTCTGACCACATAGTATAGGTCGATGTCCACAAAACATTTTCGCATTCGGAGGAAAAAGATGGTGATTGAAATTTCATGAGAAGATCCCATCGCAACGAGAAACGCATTTGTTGTAATGATGTCAACTACAAATCCTGTATCATGTCCATGACACTCTCTCCCCTATTTCTCGACAATACGAAACGTGCTGCCCATCTTTGAACTTTTTCGATGTACTCCGTTAACCGTTTCTGGTAAGGAACCCATATCGCGCATCAGTACTCCAAACAGAGAACGGTCAAGCGTAGTGTGGGCATTCTCTTTAGTAGATCTGTTGCATTTTCTGTGTGTTCTACAACAAAACAATCTTCGATTCAGCTTCCCCACAACATTTTCTATGTGTTCTTTCCAATTTAAGTTGCCTGTAATTGTAATTCGTAGTTAGTTAGTTGAATTTGCGGCCTTTAGATTTGATTGATTTACAGTGTAACGGAAGTTTAAGAGGATTCCTTTTAGCACTCCTGAGGATGACCTCACACTTTTCATTATTCAGGATCAACTGCCAATCTTTGCACCACACAGATATGTTTTCTAAATAGTTTAGAATGCAGCGTGTAAAACTTTCTGCGCGATAATCTATCATTGCCAATTGGATGTACCAAATATTATCGGATTAATAATTAATTGATTTTTTTCCCTGATCAGTTTTATACTACGGGCAAGAATAGTACTTCTTCACGACAACATTTTGAAAAAAATGGCGTTCTATCTAAGTTCACTTTACAACTAGCGATAATTGGACGACCGGTCGTCGAGCAGTCTGGGCGCCCACCATTAGCCGAAGAATTTAACTGGGCCGTGCGAATTATCCTACGATAGTTTGGCCTGTAGTGTACGACTGCCCTAAAATTGGCTTTACTTCTGCAGCGCCCAGCACACGTTGCACAATTTATCGTTCCACGGCGGTTTTCGCTCTGCCTGTCCCCTGAGACCAAATGTCAAAACGAGTAACTGCACTGCAATCTACGGCCTGCCCCGACAAACTTCGCAGCGCGCTGGGAACTTCCGAAGGCCTCTCGCCATATAAAGTTTCATTCCTCGTTCGCTACTTTTGCCCCTCTGCCGTCAACGTACCCTAGGGAGCTGCGGTCTGCGTTTCGCACACTGGTCACGTTCGTACTGCGTACACCAGTGTGAAACCAGTGACACGTGCTGCTTGCACAACGAGACAACTACAACTGCCGTGGCGTGGACTCTTATTACATCACCTGTGCTGCGGTGTAGCCAGCTGGACTGTTGGCCTTTTAAATGTCACCTTCAGGGCAATGGCGTGCTGCTAACCCTTGGCGCTAATAATGTAACTTTAGGAGAAAAACAGTGACAGAGACCTTGAATTCCGAAATGTAATGACTAATGATCCCTACCCGCCTGTCGGCAGAAAGAAAGAAAGAACATAGCAGTAACATACCCATAGATTCTTTAAAGACTCGAATTCCCTTACGTGAAACTACGTTTCACACATCTAAATGTTTATGACGTCATATCGCTTCAACTATGTGTCGTACAATGATATAATTTTGCAGATCTATTCAGTGGTGTACTGTCTGCAAAGTATTTTACGAATATAGTTATCAGTAAAGAAGTACTAAATTAATACGTCATTCCTGATGCTAAACTTTTATAGCATAAACAGCGAAACTTTATTAACCGATAAACCTTTTTCCTTTCATTATTTTGTTGATGATGTCAACGAGAAAAAAAAAAGAATTGGAAAGATTTCAAATTATGTGCAAAGTCTGAGGGAAGTCTCTAACAAGGGGAGGCCACGACGTTTGGAACGCGGATTTACTGTAAACTTCGTACACTCGTAGTACTCCATGAGGACAACAACATGTGTAAACAGTAGCGCGTACTATTCAAGCGTTACTGAAAAAATCGCAAGATAATTTCGGTCGTCAATTATATATCTGTGCGTGGCCATTTTTACCATGAACAATATAGAACAATTTTTTTTTTTAATTAGTGGTTGGCGTCCAAGCCTCTGGATCGCTGGATCGAGTTCCGTTCTTCGTTTTTTTTTTATTTTCAACACAGTCATTTTCTTTACTATTTATATTACAATTGGTATAATGGGTAAAATACGTGTAATCGGATGAACTTGTATTAAATTTACAATATTATTTGGCAGTCTACTAATTTCTATAATCACAAATAATGTAATATAACTATCGACTAGTAAACGACCAGACGCATAAAGTGATACTGAAAATGCATGCTTGTCCGTGATTTGAGAAATCCCTTATACCTGGAAGCATCCCGAAACGACTTGTTACCTCCAAGTTTTGATCGGCACAGATGGCTTTCGAAAGATGTACAATTAATCGTCGCTTTCGACATTACGAGTATAAGATGCAGGACGGTATTTTTCGTAAAAACATGGAAAACGTAAAGTTAAACGGCACCAGCTGCATTTAATAAATGGAATGTTTCCGCATACGAAAGGTCTTTTGACGTTTTCCGTGGAAAAACAAGCCTCGTTAACGTTTTCAAAAACCTCTCTGGCCGCACTGAAGGCCAGTGTCGGGCGTTCACCAACAATGTCATTTATAGTTCGCACGGCAGCTCCACAGTCACAATCTGGAGATGTTGCCCATCCCCATTTGTGCTTCAGATATCCGCAGTTCCCTTTTCCTGTTCGGATAGTTCTCCACTGGCGTCTGGGGAGTGTGAAACCTGGAACTCGCATGGAAGGCTTTTTAACCAGAGGACCGTTGAACACTGACGATTCTTCCCACTGACTTCTCCATACGTCGTTGATGTTAAAGTCGGAGGCTTCAAGATGTCGTGCAGTTCACCAAGGTGGTTTTCTTGACTTCAGACGCTGATGTTCTGCTATTAATATACCACTGTGTACGGGTAGCAGGGGATTCTTCTGAATGTTTCTCCAGATCTTCAGGAGAGCATCTGATCTACGTAGGGCTGTAGGTTGGATGTTACTTAATACTGGTAGCCATGCAGTTTGAGTGCTCCGTATGCACCCTGTGATAAGTCGCATTGTCTGGTTGAGTTCCACATCTATCTTGCTAGAGTGAGCACTGTTCATCCAAGTTGGACAACAGCATTCAGCAACAGAGTATGATGGTGTCAAAGCAGTTGATCTTAGGGTTTCAGCGCTGCAACCCCAGGAGGTACCAGCAAGCTTTTGAATGATATTATGACGGGTCTTCACTTTTGCGGCCACGTTGGAGAGATGTTGTCGGGAAGTTAGGGACCTATCGGGAGTTATTCCGAGGTATTACGGTGAGCTGCAGTACTGCAAGGTTTGTCATCGGAGTTTAATTTCTGGTTTATAGACAGTGTGTCTGTTCCGTAGTTGGAATGTTGAAGTAACAGTTTTCTGAGGGTTTAGGCGGAGGCACCACTTCCTGAAGTATGTGTCCAGGGTTTGTGACGCGCAAACACGAAGAAACAACCACAGCTAAGACCGGTCAGATCCCATGTAAAGACGGACAGGAACCATCGAGAAATGTCGTGGGTGACTATAAAAAACGCATGAAATCAGCGAAAGGAATGACGAGTGCAATGTGGTGCCAGCAGCCCAGCTATCACAAGACTGTGCAAAGGTAGTTAATAGTGAGGTACGACGGTCGAGCAACTTCTCATAAGCCACGGATTTCTGTAGTCGCTGCTAAGCGACACTTGAGGTGATGTAAAGAATGAATCCACTGTACAGTGGATGACTGGAAACGAACTACGCTGCACTATGTGGCAGTTCCAGTTGAGGGGTTTGGGTTTGGCTTAGAGACCGTTACGTGCCATCATCTGTAGTGCCAATAGTGAAATAGGGAAAGGGTGGTGGTGCTCCGGTATAGGGCTGTCTTTCGTGTTTAGCTTGAGAATGCTAGATGCGGAAGGATATGAATACTGCCCAGAGTCACTACCTGAACTCAATGGCGCACCTTTGGGTTGAGTTAGAACGTCGACTTCGCTACATACCCCACCATCCAACATCACTACATTTTCTGGTTTCGACTGTTTAGGAAGTATGGGCTGCAATTTCTGCAGAGACATTTAGACACCTTATTAAATTTGTACCCAGCAGAATTGATGCCATCACGAAGGGGGAGGGAGGACACACCCCACATTAATGACCACTAATAGGCGTCCGGGGCTTTTGATCAGATAGCGCACAGCGCTCCAAAACCACTGGTGTACTCTCTTGTAGGGCTGAGCAATACTTTACCCGTGAGCTCTCCCCTGTGAGAGCGCAGCGCAGTGTTCTTCCTTTAACAAGCCGTCATTACCTGAATGGCAGCTTGCAGCGATCACGCGCGCTGCGTGGATGTCCAGCCCGTCCTGACATGTGGTCTCCCGCGGGGCTGCGCTAATGTAATGAGGGGGCGGGAGACCGAAAGCCGGAAGCGCAGGCCGCCGGAAAGAGCGCACGCACCCAAGACGAATTAGTCGGGCCGTCCTATCAGATGTGCACGCACGGTTCCAGCGCACGGCCGCATCGCCTCCACAACTCACAGTGGATCCACAGGAAACCCAGCAGCACATCCGCTACCTGGAGCAATATACTAGGGAGAGTCACACAGTTTTAATTGTCAGTTCGAATTCGTTGTTAATTGCTCTCGGATGTACACTCTTTTATATAACACGATATTTCTACAGTGTACCTTGCAGTCATCTTCATGTTATATATACCGCACAATTATAATTAATGTGCAACTACTCACGGAGGTCCAGTGTGGGGTGTAATTATCGTATAGCAACGAAACTTGGTAGATATGCTAATGCGTGAATGTGGAACCGAATTACGCTGAGAAAAAAATTAGTTCCAATTTTGGTCTCCAGGTGCAAATCTGTCGCTGTTCAGCATCTCGTCGACGCCTCGGGTGCGCATATTGTACAAATTGTGTAACCAGTTGTTGTTGTTGTTGTTGTCTTCAGTCCTGAGACTGGTTTGATGCAGCTCTCCATGCTACTATATCCTGTGCAAGCTTCATCATCTCCCAGTACCTACTGCAGCCTACATCCTTCTGAATCTGCTTAGTGTATTCATCTCTTGGTCTCCCTCTACGACTTTTACCCTCCATGCTACATTTCTGATCCCCTGATGCCTCAGAACATGTCCTACCAACCGGTCCATTCTCCTTGTCAAGTTGTGCCACAAACTCCTCTTCTCCCCAATCCTATTCAATATCCCGTCATTAGTTACGTGATCTACCCATCTAATCTTCAGCATTCTTCTGTAGCACCACATTTCGAATGCTTCTATTCTCTTGTTGTCCAAACTATTTATCGTCCATGATTCACTTCCATACATGGCTACACTCCATACAAATACTTTCAGAAACGACTTCCTGACACTTAAATCAATATTCGATGTTAACAAATTTCTCTTCTTCAGAAACGCTTTCCTCGCCATTGTCAGTCTACATTTTATATCCTCTCTATTTGAGTTACTTTGCTCCCCAAATAGCAAAACTCTTATTACTTTAAGTGTCTCATTTCCTAATCTAATTCCCTCAGCATCACCCGACTTAATTCGACTACATTCCATTATCCTCGTTTTGCTTTTGTTGATGTTCATTTTATATCCTCCTTTCAAGACACTGTCCAACTGTTCAACTTCTCCTCCAGGTCCTTTGCTGTCTCTGACAGAATTACAATGTCATCGGCAAACATCAAAGTTTTTATTTCTTCTCCTGCTCAATATGCAGATTGAACAACATTGGAGATAGGCTACAACCCTGTCTCTCCCTTCCCAACCACTGCTTTCCTTTCATGCCCCTTGACTCTCATAACTGCCATCTGGTTTATGTACAAATTTTAAATAGTCTTTCGCTCCATATATTTGACCCCTGCCACCTTCAGAATTTGAAAGAGTATTCCTGTCAACATTGTCAAAAGCTTTCTCTAAGTTTCAAATGGCTCTGAGCACTATGCGACTTAACTTCTGAGGTCATCAGTCGCCTAGAAGTTCGAACTGATTAAACCTAACTAACCTAAGGACATCACACACATCCATGCCCTAGGCAGGATTCGAACCTGCGACCATAGCGGTCGCTCGGCTCCAGACTGTAGCGACTAGAACCGCACGGCCACTCCGGCCGGCCTTTAAGTCTACAAATGCTAGAAACTTACGTTTACCTTTCATTCAGTTACGTATACCGGGCAGTTATAATTAATGTGCAACTACTCACGGAGGTCCAGTGTGGGCTGTAATTATCATATAGCAGCGAAACTTTGTAGATATGCTAACGCGTTAATACGGAGCCGAGTTAAGCTGAGAAAAAAAATTAGTTCCAACTTTCGTCTCCGTTTGCGAATCAGTTCCTGCACAGCGTCTCGTCGACGCCTCTGGTGCTCATATTGTACAAACTGTGTAACCACTGGTGAATAATAAAATCAACATTATGCCTTTCTCACTTGTTTGATTTTTTTCTGCTCACGTCCCATGCCTGATCCATTACAAGTGGAAACATTTGCATATGTCTTTCCTCATTCACAGTGCCAGATTTGCACTTGATGACCGAAACTGGAACTAATTTTTTTCCCAGCGTAAATTGGTTCCGCATTAACGCATTACAATATCTACCAAGTTTCGCTGCCATACGATGATTACAGTGCACCCTGGGCCTCTGTGCGAAGCTACACTACAAATGGTTCAAATGTCTCTGACCACTATGGGACTCAACGGCTGTGGTCATTAGTCCCCTAGAACTTAGAACTACTTAAACCTAACTAACCTAAGGACATCACACACATCCATGCCCGAGGCAGGATTCGAACCTGCGACCGTAGCAGTCGCACGGTTCCGGACTGTGTGCCTAGAACCGCGAGACCACCGCGGCCAGCGCTACACTACAACCATCACATATATAGGGTGAGGCAGCTAAGTCATAACACCCCTTGTATTTCCTCAACCGTAATAGATACAAAGATGCCGTTTGGACAGTGATTTGCAGGGACAGGGGCTACTTGAATACATCACATCTCATGTTTGTACTATTTTTTATGACAGAGCTATGAGGGCATCTTTAGTTTCTTTAAATGGAACCCTGAGACACAGATATGTTCTCATATCGTGTTCGTCCTTCGAAGCGGCGTTGTCCAATGCGACCTTTCCTATTGTGTAGAGTCCATGGTAAACGGCGCGAGTCCGTCCTAACACAAACACGTCCATTTACCCGACAATAGTAATACATACTGTGATATTTTTCGCAAACATTATCTGATCATGTCTCGCAAATACTATTCAGTTATTTGACAACTGTGATACCAAAATAGTTGACAACCTACAGTATTAAAATACTAAAAGATGTTAATACATTTTAAATAACAGAAATACAAATGTAAACGTAGAGACCCTTATTGGTCTCAATTATTTCGTATCTATTTGTTTTTTTATTTGAAAACATTTACTATTGATCACAATACCGAGCAAATACACACAAAGATACAAAACTTTACTGAAGCATGTGCTCAAAATGATTCCCCTCTGCTGCAATGCACATTTGTAGACGCCGTTCGAATGATTTGTACGGCTGCGAGGGTGTCACGTCAGATATCAGCGCACGCTTCGATAATACGTTGCTTCATATAGTCTTGCGTAGTTGGTATTTCAGCATACACTTTGTGTTTGATTGCTCCCCACAGAAAAAAAAAATCAAGAGGGGTCAAATCAGGAGACCGGGCTGGCCATTTCACTTAAGCACATCGTCCGATCCAACAACCCGGGAACTTTTCATTTAACAGCTCTATAAACATAGGGGAAGAGTGAGCAGGACAGCCGTCATGTTGGAGCCACATGCACTGACACGTAGTTAGTGGCACCTCTTCCAGCAAAATGGGCAGAACGTTTCGCAGGCACTGTGCGTAGTTATTGCCATTTAGTATACCCGGAATGACGTACTGCCCCACAATGACATTTCCGTCGATGCCGCACAACACGTTAACACTTCACGGTTACTGATGCTGTACCTGTCGAAGCCATTGAGGGTTCTCTATTGACCAGTTATGCATATTATGCAAATTCACATTACCGTGGTTGCTGGAAGTCGCTTCATCAGTAAAAAGCACCCGTTGAAAAAACGTTGGATTATCTTGTAGCCGCTGCAGAGCAAACCGGCAAAATTCCTGGCACTGTTCGAAATCCACACCGGAGAGTGCTTGATGTAATGAGAGGTGAAACGGGTGAAATCTATGCCTGTGCAATATGCGTAGAACACTTCTCTGACTTATACGACATTCCGAGGCGATACGTCGCGACGAAACAGTAGGGTCGTTATGCGCCAACGCTAGAACGCCCTCTTCATGTACTTCGCCAGTTGCAGTTTTCTGCCTTGTCCTCTGTATGGCGTTCCAGGATTCCGATTCAAATAGTTTCTTGCAAAAATGTGCAAGTAGCTGGCGGGTAGGACGCTCACGATCAGGATACAGCTCTCCATATCGCTTTATTGCTCTAACAGCATTTCTTCTGCTTTCACCATACACTAGAAGCATATCTAACTTTTCTTCGTTGGTGTACATGTCTGCTCCAAGAAACTGTGACGGAAATGCGATGTCTCATTACCCCAGCAGCACATTTATATCCTTCTCTGCAGCTACCTCGTGCGTCACCTTGCTGCGTTATCGAGAAGCAGAAAACAACGCCTTCCCTGTTAAGTTCCCCAGTGGTCAAAAGGAAAGGTCGCATTGGACAACGCCGCTTCGAAGGACGAATACGATACAGGAACATATCTGTGCATCGAAAACTATTCGCCTAAATATTATGATATACACACATTTGAAATCGTCTTTTTAAGCCCACCATGTTACACTAAAATTTAACATAGTGTTCCATTTAAAAAAAACCAAGGGTGGCCTCATATCTCTGTAATAAAAAAATAGCACAAACATGAAATGTGATGTATTCGAGTAATCCCTGTCCCTGCAATTCACTGTCGAAACGGCATCTTTGTATCTATTATGGTTGGGGAGATAGAAATGCAAGGGGTGTTATGACTTAGCTGCCTCACCATATAATGATAACAGGTACTTTAATATGTCCTTACTTCAGTATATTAGTTGTTTTTTGTCTGCATTAATAGTCTTCCTGCAAACTCAACAATTAATGTACTACGTTATGTTTTCTGCTTGGTCGTAACAGCACCAACAGGTGGGCTACGCCTGCCAGTACAGAGTAACCTTTTCGCATCCACGTGTTCGCACTTCATCACTTGATCTACTTGCTCTTGTCACATGCACTTGGAGGTACTCACCAACCTAAAACGACACTACTGCTGAAAGCTACAATTATTAGTCAGCAAATGAAGTACATAATGATGCAATGTTGTTCAGTATACTGTCCTCAGTCACCTCTGCACCTACGTACACCCCTAACATCCTGTATATACTGTGTACTAGCTGTTACCTGTGCCTGAACTCGCTTGCCGAGTGGCGCGTGCAAAGTGGCGTGGGCAGCAGCGCGCAACTATGCACTGTGCTGCTGAATCAACAATACATCATACAACGTGGACATTATGCAACAAATTTAATAATTGTTTAACATAGTTTATGTTCACTGATGTAAAAGGAGATGTTCCATTCCCTTCTTCACATCCTCAGGGAACGACCCTTCTCTCCTGTTTTTTACTTTCGAAAATAGCATATGTTCCTCCTCAGGCTTCACAAATTTCAAATTGGTTCACCAGTTAAGTCACGAAAACTTAACAGAGAAGAGTTACTTTCACATTGATAATATTAGTATGGAAGTATGGACTGAACACGTTAAGGTTTCTATAGACATTTTACTCATTATACTGAATCATATTACACACAACGTATCAACAAATAAAAACAGTTTCACAAATGTGATGCAGTTCGAACGTCAAAGAGTAAACAGTTGCAGCACTCTTTACTTAATGGATTTGGCTACCTATCTGGTTAGGATGAAGTTTGTAAAGCATGTTGAAGGGTGGAAGATGTTCATACAGGCGTACTGGAAATGGATAGAAGTATAGCGGCAAAGAACTGCGCTGAGAGGCCAAGGTTTGAGTGCAAGAAGGAGCTTCAAGTGGATGTAGTATGCAGTACTTACACAGCGACAAAGAGTCTTTCAGCAGAGCTGCATCGAGTGGTCTTGGGAACGTAAGCCGCCACAACAACGATAGCAATATCGGGCTTAACAGAGACTGATAGAATATCCTTGCGAGTTTTGATTGGAGGGAAAAATAGTAATAGGAGTCAAGTAAGGCTGCCAACAACGGATGTCGACTTCGTCCCGTACTGTAATGAAGATGTACAGGGTGACAATTATTGAAATGTATGAAATAAAACCGTCAAACTTATGAACGGTACGTGTTGCGACGTTTGAACTGCACGGTTGGCCGCGGGGCACGATGGGAAATAGTATGCGAGTGCACTTTTTGGCTTAGGATGGGTTTGTCAATAAGCGTAATTGACACATTTGGGAGACAAAGAATCCGAATTTCGGAATTGAGAAGTCTCTTCACCCTAAACGGGTGAGTGTGGGGTGTGCTATGTCTAGTCACGGAATAATCGGTGCGATATTCCTTGATGGCACGATGATTATCGAACGGTACGTGAAGGTTTTGGAAGATAATTTCATCCCCATTACCCACAGTGCCTCTGATTTCGACAAGATGTGAAGCTTACAAGACAGAGCTCGGCGACATAGAAGCAGGAGAACGTTTGATGCCCTGGAGCAGTTCTTTGGGGATAGCAGAGGCCACTGGCACTGGCCTCGACTGGCCGCCATATTCTCCGGATCTGAACACATGCGATTCTTTTTTGTGAGGCTATATTAAAGACAAGATGTACAGCAGTAACCCCAAAACCATTGCTTAGATGAAAACAGTCATTCGAGAGCTCATCGACAGCATCGATGTTCCGACACATCACCGGGTCATGCAGAATTTCGTTATTCATCTGCACCACATCATCGCCAATGGCGGCAGGCATATCGAACATGTCATAAAATTAACACTAATATCTGTAGTGACATTTATACGTTTAATAATGTGTGTGAACAACGTAGTTTGTAACTACGCTACTGGCCATTAAAATTGTTACAACAAGAAGAAATGCAGATGATGAACGGGTATTCATTAGAGAAATATATTATACTAGAACTGACATGTGATTACATTTTCACGCAATTTGGATGCATAGATCCTGAGAAATCAGTACCCAGAACAACCACCTATGGCCGTAATAACGGCCTTGATATGCCTGGGCATTGCGTCCAACAGAGCTTCGATGGCGTGTACAGGTACAGCTGCCCATGCAGCTTCAACACGATACCACAGTTCATCAAAACTGGTGTATTGTGACGAGCCAGTTGCTCGGCCACCATTAACCAGACGTTTCCAATTGGTGGAGAATGTGCTGGCCAGGGCAGCAGTCGAACATTTTCTGTATCCAGAAAGGCCAGTACAGGACCTGCAGCATGCGGTCGTGCATTATCCTGCTGTAATGCAGGGCTTCGCAGGGATCGAATGAAGGGTAGAGCCACGGGTTGTAACACATCTATGGCACCCAATACTATCACGCCAGTGATACGGCAGTATGGCGATGACGAATAAACGCTTCCAATGTGCGTTCACCGTGATGTCGCCACACACGGATGCGACCATCATGATGCTGTAAACAGAACCTGGATTCATCCGAAAAAATATTTTGCCATTCGTGCATCCAGGTTCGCCGTTGAGTACACCATCGCACGCGCTCCTGTCTGTGATGCAGCATCAAGGGTAACCGCAGCCATGGTCTCCGAGCTGATAGTGCATGCTGCTGCAAACGTCGTCGAACTGTTCGTGCCGATGGTTGTCGTCTTGCAAACGTCCCCATCTGTTGAGTCAGGGATCGGGAAGTGGCTGCACGATCCGTTACAGCCATGCGGATGAGATGCCTATCATCTCGACTGCTACTGAAACGAGGCCGTTGGGATCCAGAACGGCGTTCCGTATTACTCTTCTGCACCCACCGATTCCATATTCTGCTAACAGTCATTGGATCTCGACCAACGCGAGCAGCAATGTCGCGATACTATAAACCTCAATCTCGATAGGCTACAATCCGACCTTTACCAAAGTCGGAAACGTGATGGTACGCATTTCTCCCCTTACACGAGGCATCACAACAACGTTTCACCAGGCAACGTCGGTCAAGTGCTGTTTGTGTGTATTTGGAATGTAGACTGCGGTGTCCGGCTGATCTTAGTGTAGTTCGAAGTGTGGCAGTAGGCTGTAAGGCGGAAGTTAAGTGGCATCGAACGCTTCAGTTAATGCAATAGTGGCAGACGCAGCGTACTTACGCGACGACGTCTATGGAGCCGTGGCTACCGTACTGGCGGCCGGCGGTGCGGAGCGGCAGCGCGTGGGCGGCGGCGCCCGCCCCCAGCCCGTGTCCGCCCCCGGGGGTGGCGGGGGCGGGCGGGCAGAGGCCGAGGGCCGGCGCGGGCCCGTGCTCCTGCTGGCTCAGCTCCAGGCTCGACGAGCTGCGCTGCAGCAGCGTCATCCCATGGCCGCCCACTCCGACACCCTGCAACACACACCGTCTGCTCAGACCAGCCCGCGGGTCCACTCGGTAAATATAAAAGCTATAGTTGTAAACAACCAAACAGGATTAACACAGACGCATGCGGGTGACGAAGAGGACAATAGAAACTGAAGTAGAACATAGAATGAGATTTTCACTCTGCAGCGGAGTGTGCGCTGATATGGAACTCCCTGGCAGATTAAAACTGTGTGCCGGACCGAGACTCCAACTCGGGACCTTTGCCTTTCGCAGGCAAATGCTCTACCATCTGAGCTTCCCAAACACAGGAGAGCTTCTGTGACGTTTAGAAAGTAGGAGCGGGCTACTGACGGATATAAGGCTGTGAGGACGGGGCGTGAATTGTGCTTGGGTAGCTCAGATGGTAGAGCTCTTGCCCGCAAAAGGCAAAGGTCCCGAGTTCGAGTCTCCGTCCGACACACAGCTTTAATCTGCCGTGAAGTAGAACATGTCAGGATGTAACACCATACTTCTCTAATCTGCTGAGAGAGAAAATTTTTGCTCTCCCATTCCTGTGCTAAGTCCCCACAGCTTAGCATTGCGTTAGCTCAGAGGTGTCCATAAAAGTCACTTGCAAGGCATAAACATTTCGGCACGGTAAGTCGGTCACAGAGAGAGCGACATCGACACTGCTGTGTGAGAGAGAGTATCAGCTCAGTGCAAAAGTGTAAGACAGGATCACACCAAACTGCCTTTGTTGCTCTCGTAACATTAAGTAAGATACACTAGACAGGACGCAACACCGCATATCGTGGACCTGACGGAATATTGCAGTACAGAAAGAAACCCGATAAGCAAATGTAACAGAACTAGAGACTGCTGATCACTCTTCATAAATTGGACCCCGATCATTAGGAATGACGTAGCACAGCAAAGCCTCTACTACATTTATTAAATACCCGGACCAGCGAGTCTAGGGGTAGTTGATCAATAGGATCGATGGTGTTCATATCATACTCGATTCTCTGGTTACTGTATTGTAGCATCTTGCCTAAGATTATTTCAGTGTTGTCACACTCTCTTTGCCTGCCATGGTGACAGCAGGTCTGTAATCACAGATAACCGATGCCGGGGCCTGATGTGTAGTCCAGGGGTCCGGCAACACCGTTCCAGTTTAGGGCACAAGCTGCTCTGATACTTAGAGGGCCTACCAAACTGGTGGGAGAGGATCAGCGTACATCAGACAACACGGCAACAGTCATTCGTTCCATCTGATGGGACAACGCGGACAGTGAGCAGAGAGGGCAAACCACTCTCAAAGCAGCATGTAAATCAATCACACATGAACCGTGGTCACGCCTCCTTCACAGCGGATCTGCCGCACGGGAAGCGCCTAAGGTCGCCCCGTCAGACCAAGAGACGCCGGCCTATAATACAGGCTGACACAGCGACCTTGGAGTAATAGCTAATTTTGTTTTATCTGCGTCAAACGACGCCCAACAGGTCCTCAGCCACACATCTGACAAAATTTCAGGAGATTCCAAGCCTGAGAGCGGGGGACGCCTACACTCCATGTAAGTAGTAACTTTTCACTTCTTTGTTAAAATGGTGTAATTTTCTACTGAATATGGCTGTTCTCTATAAGTGTATTGTAAGTTGTAGAACATTATACAGAGTGAGTTTGGTAAGTAGGGACAAACTGCAGAAAACATACGCTGAGAGGGTAACAAACAAAGAAGATTATAGGGTCTTATGGCTAGAAACGCGTTCCACAGGCGGTACACCCACTTTGACAGTGTAGGTTTCAGTAGTTGCAAAGCACATATGAGAACTCATTAGGAAAGTGGGAATGTTCTATGGATAGGCCTGCTAGTATTTTAGCTTCACAATCAAGAGGGCACAGAGCTGGAGCACCACAATATAGTAGCCACGTTGCCCATCAAAACACAAAAGGGAAATCTTCCAGCAGGGCAGGCAGAGTTACCTACAAGAAATGCTGATATGCCTCGCCTGTGAGGCACTGTGGAAGGATGACTGGTTCCACGAGGCGGTTGCCAATAATCGGCGCCCAAACATTGAGGCTGAACGGCTGCTGGGAGTTCGCTTCTGCAGCACTGTGCTGGGATGTCTATCATCCATCCTATTGACAGATGACGCTACCTTTGCGAGGTGCAGTATTCTCAACTTTCGCAACACCTAATCGTGAGCAACGTAGAATCCCCTGGTACGGAGGCAGTGAACGATCAGCACTGTATGGACGGGTATTACATTTGACTGCCTCGTGGGACCAGTCATCCCTCCACAACGCCTCAGCCGGCCGCGGTGGCCGAGCGGTTCTAGGTGCTTCAGTCAGGGATCGCGCCGCTGCTACGGTCGCAGGTTCGAATCGTGCCTCGAGCATGGATGTGTGTTATGTCCTTAAGTTAGTTGGGTTTACATAGTACTAAGTTCTAGGGGACTGATGACCTCAGATGTTAAGTCCCATAGTGGTCACAGCCATTTGAAATCTTCAAATGTGTGTGATATCTTATGGGACTCAACTGCTAAGGTAATCAGTCTCTAAGCTTACACACTACTTAAATTATCCAAAGGACAAACACACACACACACACACACACACACACACACACACGCCCGAGGGAGGTCTCGAACTCCACCGGAACCAACCGCACAGTCCATGACTGCAGCCATTTGAACAAGCCTCACAGCCGAGGCATATCTGAGCTTTCTGTGGCTTTCTGCCGGAATATGTGGCTTCGGTGGTAGGAGGGTGCGCCAGCTCACTGCCCTCTTGATTGTGGAGATAAATTACTAGTAGGCCCGCAGGCAGAACTTTTTCACTTGCCTGGTGTGCTCACGTATGTTCTCAATCGCTGATACCTACACTGTGAACATCTTTCATCTCCACACTCAAGTGGCAGTACCTTCCTTGGAGCCCATTGCTGGCCTTACGTCCATGTGACCTGCTTTTCTTCTTTTGCTTTCAGCGTTAGTTTCCTGGAGCTTGTATCCATTTAGTAAAATCAACTTATATTTTCGTTAGCAAAAAAATTGAATGTTCTAAAATGTTTGATAACATTTTTCCCATCATATTACTTCTCATCAATTTATCAAATAAAGTTTGTTACAAGGAACTCCCATTTTGAAGTTTCTTTTGGGCATTACTAAACTCCCCCCTGACCCCCTCGCCTCGAAGGAGAGATTGACTGCAGTTGCAATTAAGGACTGAAATAATTTGGTGGTGAAGGTTGAAAATTTGTGCCACGTCAGAGTTCGAATCCAGATCACTCGCTTATCCTGACTGGTTCCCTGAACCACCTCGGCCACCCGAACATGTTTCCTGTCTGACCCATATTCCCAACTTGTCACAGGCTATTAGCATTCACTGTCCATTCAACTATTTGCTCAAAGCGAGTTCAGTATTCACACAAGAGGCTCCGACCGTGTTGTGCCTTTGCACTGATGTCATCATGGCAATCATGCCTACTGATATAGTTTATATGCGCAACAGAAAACACAAACACACACACACATATTATATATATATATATATATATATATATATATATATATATATATATATATATATATATATATATATATGAGTCAATTTGTCACGTCCCATCCGTACTTAACATCAGAGTCATCAGTCCCCTAGACTTAGAACTACTTAAACCTAACCAAACTAAGGACATCACACACATCCATGTCCGAGGCAGGATTCGAACCTGCGACCGTAGCAGCAGAGCTGTTACGGACTGAAGCGCCTAGAAACGCTCGGCCACAGCGGCCGGCTTATACTACTTCGTTTGTCGCCGTGTCAATCAGTAATCCCGCCGAGTATGAAGTGCGCTCGGTTATTCGGTTCTTAAGTGCAAAACAATTTCGTCCTGCTGAAATTCACCGGCAGCTTGTTGAAGTTTATAGTGCAGGCTGTTAAATGAAGGAAAGACAAATGTTCATGATGATAACGATCTGGACGGCCTACTGACATGGCCGGCCGCGGTAGCCGAGCGGTTCGAGGCTCTACGGTCTGGAACCGCGCTGCTGCTACGGTCGCAGGTTCGAATCCTCTGGCATGGCTGTGTGTGACGTCCTTGGGTTAGTTAGGTTTAAGTAGTTCTAAGTACTAGGGGACTGATGACCTCGGATGTCCCAAAGTGCTCAGAGCCATTTGAACCTACTGACATGAGACACAAAAGGTTGATGAGGCAATTCGTCAGAACAGGCGATTCACTATTGACTATCTGCATCAGCAATTTCCAAAAGTTTCAAGATCAGTAGTTTGTCACATTATTACTAACAAAGTTCACTAAAAGAAGTGTGCGAAATAGATGCCGAAAATTTTGTCAGAACAACACAAAACAAAGTGCATGACACATTCTTTGTCCGTTTTGGAGCGCTATTACAAGCTTGGTGACGAGTTCTTGAGTCACATTGTGACGGTGACAAAACGTGGCTCCAAAGAGTAAACGTCAACCCAGTAAGTGGCATTATTTAGACTCCCCGACGAAACCACGAAAATTCATCAAGAATTTTCAAAACGGGAAATCAGGGCCACGGTGTCTTGAGACCGAAAATGCTTTCTACTGTTAGACGTTTCTGGGAGAGGAATGACAACAAGTGCTAGAGGTACTGTGAAACACTATTAAAGCTTAGGAGTGCTGCCCAGCGCCGCCGTCGGGGACTGCTCTGTTGCGACGTCGTTCTGCTTCACGACAGTGTGCGGCGTCACGTTGTGGCAACAACAAAGTAGCAACTGGACAAGTTTCATTGGGACTTACTGAATCATCCACTACACTGCCCTGACTTTGATCTGTTTCCGAAGCTGAAGGAATTTCTTGAGGAAAAGCACTTGGAAAATCATGACATGTTGAAAGAAACTGTTACTAACTGGTTTTACGGTCAGTTCTTTCATGCTGGGATCCAACAGCTGGCGACACGACTTGAAAAATTTTGAATATTCATGGTTACTCTATTGAAAACTGAAAAAAAAGTGCACACTAGAGTCTGTGATACATTTTACAAACAATTTATGTTTATGAATAAAGATCTTTTACTTCATTACAAATCGGTTTTTACTTTAAAAATGACCCTTGTACACACACACACACACACACACACACACACACACACACACACACTCCTGGAAATTGAAATAAGAACACCGTGAATTCATTGTCCCAGGAAGGGGAAACTTTATTGACACATTCCTGGGGTCAGATACATCACATGATCACACTGACAGAACCACAGGCACATAGACACAGGCAACAGAGCATGCACAATGTCGGCACTAGTACAGTGTATATCCACCTTTCGCAGCAATGCAGGCTGCTATTCTCCCATGGAGACGATCGTAGAGATGCTGGATGTAGTCCTGTCGAACGGCTTGCCATGCCATTTCCACCTGGCGCCTCAGTTGGACCAGCGTTCGTGCTGGACGTGCAGACCGCGTGAGACGACGCTTCATCCAGTCCCAAACATGCTCAATGGGAGACAGATCCGGAGATCTTGCTGGCCAGGGTAGTTGACTTACACCTTCTAGAGCACGTTGGGTGGCACGGGATACATGCGGACGTGCATTGTCCTGTGGAACAGCAAGTTCCCTTGCCGGTCTAGGAATGGTAGAACGATGGGTTCGATGACGGTTTGGATGTACCGTGCACTATTCAATGTCCCCTCGACGATCACCAGAGGTGTACGGCCAGTGTAGGAGATCGCTCCCCACACCATGATGCCGGGTGTTGGCCCCGTGTGCCTCGGTCGTATGCAGTCCTGATTGTGGCGCTCACCTGCACGGCGCCAAACACGCATACGACCATCATTGGCACCAAGGCAGAAGCGACCCTCATTGCTGAAGACGACACGTCTCCATTCGTCCCTCCATTCACGCCTGTCGCGACACCACTGGAGGCGGGCTGCACGATGTTGGGGCGTGAGCGGAAGACGGCCTAACGGTGTGCGGGACCGTAGTCCAGCTTCATGGAGACGGTTGCGAATGGTCCTCGCCGATACCCCAGGAGCAACAGTGTCCCTAATTTGCTGGGAAGTGGCGGTGCGGTCCCCTACGGCACTGCGTAGGATCCTACGGTCTTGGCGTGCATCCGTGCGTCGCTGCGGTCAGGTCCCAGGTCGACGGGCACGTGCACCTTCCACCGACCACTGGCGACAACATCAATGTACTGTGGAGACCTCACGCCCCACGTGTTGAGCAATTCGGCGGTACGTCCACCCGGCCTCCCGCATGCCCACTATACGCCCTCGCTCAAAGTCCGTCAACTGCACATACGGTTCTTGTCCACGCTGTCGCGGCATGCTACCAGTGTTAAAGACTGCGATGGAGCTCCGTATGCCACGCAAACTGGCTGACACTGACGGCGGCGGTGCACAAATGCTGCGCAGCTAGCGCCATTCGACGGCCAACACCGCGGTTCCTGGTGTGTCCGCTGTGCCGTGCGTGTGATCATTGCTTGTACAGCCCTCTCGCAGTGTCCGGAGCAAGTACGGTGGGTCTGACACACCGGTGTCAATGTGTTCTTTTTTCCATTTCCAGGAGTGTATATACCGGGTGATCATGTTGACGTTACCTGAAAAGGAGCTTTTAGTGAAGCTCAAAAATTGTTCAAATGGCTATGAGCACTATGGAACTCAACTGCTGTGGTCATCAGTCCCCTAGAACTTAGAACTACTTAAACCTAACTAACCTAAGGACATCACACACATCCATGCCCGAGGCAGGATTTGAACCTGCGACCGTAGCAGTCGCACGGTTCCGGACTGCGCGCCTAGAACCGCGAGACCACCGCGGCCGGCTTTTAGTGAAGCTGTATTATCAGAATGCGGAATGTGCTAGTTCAGCGTTACGATCCTATCGCCATAGGAAGGGGATTCGATCGGGTAAAGGTCCGTTGACAAATGCAGCTGTGGCGAGAATGATTTCGAAGTTCGAAGCCACGGGTTATTTAGACGATACACCTCGTAGTGGCCGACCGAGCACAAGGCGTAATGCTGCTGAGACAGTTCAGGAAGAAATGGAGACTGTAGCGGGTTCGTCTATGCACGGGGAAGTAAGAGCTTGAGCAGTCTCACGTCGAACCGGCATTCCATGCACTATCGTTTGGTTGGCACTGAGGCGTACCCTCCGATGCTATCCGTACGAAATCCATTGGCATCACGAACTGTTACCTGGCGATTTAGTGACGCGGAGGGCATTTGCCGTGTGGGCGTTTCAAAAGATGGCGGAAGATAACGATTGGTTGAGTAACGTGTTGTGGACCGACGAAGCTTATTTCACGCTCCGAGGGTCCGTCAACGTCCACAACTGCGGAATTTGGGCTACCGAAAATCCTAGAACTGTCGTGGAAACTCGATTGCACGACGAGAAAGTCACGGTATGGGTTGGATTTACCACATCTACCGTTATCGGGCCTTTTTTCTTCGAGGAAGTGCGTGATTCTGGTTTTGTAATTGCTACCGTGACGGGTGAGAGGTACGCCGATATGTTACAGAATCGCTTCATCCCCAGCCTGGCTGATAAACACCTCCTGGAACGTACGATTTTTATGCATGATGCCGCTCCACACCATATTGCTAGACGCGTGAAAGATGTCTTGCGCGCGTCGTTTGGTGACGATCGTGTGCTTAGCCGCCACTTTCGTCATACTTGGCCTCCCAGGTCCCCAGACCTCAGTCCGTACGATTATTGGCTTTGGAGTTACCTGAAGTCGCAAGTGTATCGTGATCGACCAACATCTCTAGGGATGCTGAAAGACAACATCCGACGCCAGTGCCTCAGGACATGCTTTACAGTGCTGTTCACAACATCATTCCTCGACTACAGCTATTGTTGAGGAATGAGTGTGGACATATTGAGCATTTCCTGTAAAGAACATCATCTTTGCTTTGTCTTACTTTGTTATGCTAATTATTGCTATTCTGATCAGATGAAGCGCCATCTGTCGGACATTTTTTGAACTTTCGTATATATTCATTTTTTTTGTTCTAATAAAACCCCATGTCATTCCAAGCATGTGTGTCAATTTGTACCTCTCTATCTACATTATTCCGTGATTTATTCAATTTTCAAATTTATACTGACTTTTTGATCACCCAGTAATATATATATATATATATATATATATATATATATATATATATATATATATATATATATATATCCAGATAATGAACCTCCAACTCTAGAAGAAGTTAAAGAAATAATCAAGTCACTCAAGAATCGTAGAGCACCAGGAGAAGATGGCATCATCGCGGAAATCTGGAAGTTACAAGACCAGAACTCACCAAAGACATCCACAGGATCTTGGAAGACATCTGAAAGACCATGAAAATTCCTGTCGACTGGAAAACTGACCTGATACACCCACTACACAAAAAAGGTGACAAGACTGACCCGAACAACTAGAGAGGAATATCCCTGCTACCGGTCACATACAAGATCCTCTCTAAAGCTTTACTGAACAGGCTAGAATGCCAGACCGACCACTTGATTGGGGAATACCCAGCAGGCTTCCGTAAAGAGCGGTCTTGTGCGGAACAAATTTGGAACCTGAAAATGATTTTACAACACGAACAGAACCTGATCATTACCTTTGTCGACTTCGAAATGGCGTACGACTCTATCGACCGGAAAACTCTCTTCAAAATTCTAGCAGAATACAAAGCAGACAACAAAACACGGGCTATCATAGAACAAACTTTAACCAACACGACCTCCAAAGTAAAGTTCTTTGGGGAACTATCAGAGCCCTTTGAAATTCGCACAGGTGTCCGACAAGGCGATGGCCTCTCACCTCTCCTTTCCAATCTGGTGTTAGATAAGGTCATAAAAAAATGGGAAACATCACAACAGGGGATAACCTTAGGAAACCTACAGATTAAATGTCTGGCTTTTGCAGACGATTTGGCGATTGTCACGAAAGGTATAAAGGAAACAAAACACGCTATTCAAAAACTGCACGAAATCGCTTCCAAAACTGGACTACAGATCTCGTACGAAAAGACACAGTTTATGAGCACAAAGAAACTCTCATCTCTGAACACAAAGTATGGCACGATTTACAAAATGGCAAACTTCAAATACCTCGGTGAAACACTACAAATGAGTGGACATAACAGAGACTCAAACGAAGAAAGAAAGACTAAATTGGACAAGGCATACAAAGTAGTGTGGAATCATTACAACAAGAAGTCTATCTCACAAAAAGCCAAATTACGCCATTACGATACGGTGGTGCTCCCCAAGTCACTATATGCAGCAGAGACCACACTAGTCCTAGGGCATACACATATCAGACAATTAGAAAAAGTAGAACGGAAAATATTTGGCGCAACTAACAACAGTGGAATATGGATCAAGAAACTTACAGAGGAACTATACAAACATACGGAGACAATCACAGAAAAGATTAGAAAACGAAGACTACAATTCTATGGACACCTATACAGAATGCCATCACACAAGCTAACCAAACATATCTTTGACTGGGCAATCACTAGAAACAACAAATGGGTGGCAGAGTTAGAAAACGACCTGAACCAACTCAACATAACAGCAGACACAATAAACAACAGAATAAAATTCAGAAACATCATTAAGAAAAGTAAAGTACATGAGATACAATGTGAAAAACGAACAGGCATAAAATGGACCGAAGAACGCAAGCAAGATCACAGCCAGAAGATGAAAGAAATATGGGCAACCAAAAAGGCAATCAAATTGAAGCCGAAGACACAAAGCCGACAAGAAGCATGGACAGAGGACCGGAAACAGAAACACAGCGAGCGAATGAGGGAAGTTTGGGCAGCAAGGAAGGCAGCAAAAGGAACTGGCCATGTAGTTAGTCCAAATGCGCTCTTTAAGGGCAAAACACCAATTATATAGAGAAAAATTATGTCACGAAATTTTAACCCTGGATAGCGGATGCCAGTTGGATCCAAAAATTACTAATGTTGTGTAGGCCGAAAACGCACCATTTTTAAACAACGGAAACTTGGCACCAAGCGCTCCGATTGGTCGCGGGATTTCCCTTTTGACGTTCGTCGGCTGACGGGCAACGCTACAGTTGGCGATTCATACATACACACGTCCCTCGTCCCGTCACTGCCCCAACGTGATACGCACACGTGTCTAATAGGCCTTGCTGTTTGTCTCCACCTCACGTTAGAGACACACACACACGTAAGATTCGCTTCGGAACACATACCAGCCACCTGCCGCCAATCACATCAGGGCAATGCCAGGAATTATAGCATCCTCAGTGAAATAATACGAAAAGACTTAAAAACAGTATTTATAAAGAAGAGACATTTTAAAAATTTAATAATATACATTTTTCTCATGTATCCGCAAAATAATAATTTCTCTGTGTAAGTTTCGAGGGCAAAGAAACATAACAAAATGATCTAAAGAGACAAGATACGCTCTTTTGTTAATTTTGTAGTCGTCCTCACTTCTTCTCTTGTCTTGGTTGTGTGTAGACGGAAATCTTGCGAGTGCTGGCAAATGTAAGCATATTTGTACTAATTAAGCAGATAATATACTGATTTAATATTGTTGTTCACTTTTAATTTGTAAGAGGTGATCCCGATTTCATGTCCGCCTTCCTTGAATTAACCTGCGTTCGAGTAATTTACAGTGCAACAATCGCAGCGGCCGATGCAGCCAACGACGCCATTACGTGGCACTATTAACTTATAAAAAAATAGCGGATGCGAAAAACTCGCCCGCTATTAACATAATACACATTTTTCTCCACAGACACTCGACGATGCAAAAAAAGACGTAGCTTTAAGATTCTTATTTTCAGTACAACAGCCGAGAGCCAGAGCCAGGACTCCGACTACAATGCAATGGTTAACGGAGGTAAGAAGGAATACTCTCGCGCGTGTGTGGGCCGCATTTGTAATTAATAACTAAAGGTTTTCTGCTTTAAAGTGAACTGACTAGCCGAGGAAATTAATATGAAAAGTTTATTCCATTCTTCAACTTATATACTCAAGTTTTAAGATTCAGCGAGTCTAATTCCACTGAAGATTAATATTGTTAAAAAAAATAGAACTTCGTACTAGGCGCTCAGTCCGGAACAGCGCGACTGCTACGGTCGCAGGTTCGAATACTGCTTCGGGCATGGATGTGTGTGATGTCCTTAGGTTAGTTAGGTTTAAGTAGTTCTAAGTTCTAGGGGACTGATGACCATAGATGTTAAGTCCCATAGTGCTCAGAGCCATTTGAACCATTTTTGAACCCACCACGTAAGTCGGCAACAATCAACATAATAATATATTAAATTACGACGCCTGACGGACGCGAGAGAATCTTGGAAAGAGTTCGGCAAAACACCGTCCGATGTCACCAAGCTTGTGTCGCGTCAGAGGGTCTCGCCAGTTCGAGCACCTGGTTTAAGTAAACAGTGTCCTAGCTACAAAAAAGGCCCTTTTCAGGACCGACACAATTTGTAAAAGACATTCTGTACGCGAACTAACAGCTGCTGACGAGTTTGTTCACGGTACGTCTTATCTTGAAACTACAATGGATGTGTCGGGACCCCAGTGGATTCGCACTCAGGCCCCCACAGTGGAAGGCTGGCGCGCTACCACCTTGGATACATCGCGGTCTTATTGGCATTCGCGGTCATACGTTGTCCAGAGCATCCGGCAACAGGGCAATCCCACGGCCAATCGGAGCGCGTGGCGCCAAGTTTCCGTAATTTAAAAATTGTGCGTTGTCGACCTACACAATATTAGTAATTTTGGTTCCTATTGGCATCAGCTATCCAGGTCTAAAATTTCGTGATACTGTTTGTCTCCACCCCGTATTTACAGGGTGAGTCATTAACTACTGCTACCTAGAATAACTCCGAAAGTACGATAGAAGCTGAAAGTTTGTGGGACAAATGTTGCATGGGTCAATGGGGGTCATAATACGATGGCTTTTTTGTTGCTAGGGCTCGCCCGACAAGACAACATATTTCCAGTCATCAACAGTCTAATGTCGGTGTTGACGGGCCCAGCGAGGCGTAATGCTTTTTGTCGTGCAGACATCAAGAAAACACAGGTGAGCCTTCGGCTCCGAAAGCCCATATCGGTGATGTTTCGTTGAATGGTTCGCGCGTTGACACTTGTTGATGGTCCAGCCCGGAAATCTGCAGCAATTTGCAGCAGGGTTGCACTTCTGTCACGTTGAACAATTCTCTTTAGTTGTCGTTGATCCCGTTCTTGCGGGTTCTTTTTCCGGCCGCAGCGATGTCGGAGATTTGGTGTTTTACCGGATTCCTGATATTCACGGTACACTCTTGAAATGGTCGTACGGGAAAATCCCCAATTCATCACTACCTTGGAGATGTATGTCTCGACGATCGTGCGACGACTATAACAACACATTGAGACTCACTTAAATCTTGATAACCTAGCAGTGTAGCTGCAGTAACGGATCTGACTGCGCCGGACACTTGTCGTATACAGCCATTGCCGACCGCAGCGCCGTACTCAGCCTGTTTACATATTTCTATATTTGAATACGCGCGCCAGTGTCAGTATCTTCGGCGCTTCAAAAAATGGTTCAAATGGCTCTGAGCACTATGGGACTCAACATCTTAGGTCATCAGTCCCCTAGAACTTAGAACTACTTAAACCTAACTAACCTAAGGACATCACACACACCCATGTCCGAGGCAGGATTCGAACCTGCGACCGTAGCAGTCCCGCGGTTCCGGACTGCAGCGCCAGAACCGCACGGCCACCGCGGCCGGCTTCGTCGCTTCAATGTGCCTCGTAATGAGTAGACAATGACACCATTTCAAATTTTTAATTCGGCCAATAATTACATGAAACACTAAAAACATATTTTGTTGCCCCGGGAAGCTGTTACACTAGCAACTTGCGACCGGAACCGTGTGTCCCTGTATCCCATTTACCCGCTTAGTAGTGCAGAGTGTCGCCAGTCGTATTTTAAAATTCCCTCCGTATATTAAAAGCAACACGGGAATTATTCGCCGGCCGCGGTGGTCTCGCGGTTCTAGGCACGCAGTCCGGAACAGTGCGACTGCTACGGTCGCAGGTTCGAATCCTACCTCGGGCATGGATGTGTGTGATGTCCTTAGGTTAGTTAGGTTTAAGTAGTTCTAAGTTCTAGGGGACTAATGACCACAGCAGTTGAGTCCCATAGTGCTCAGAGCCATTTTAACTATTTTTGGGAATTATTCTGCTTCGTTGAACCTCACCCGGGTACTGTAGTTTCCGCTGAACATACTACACCCACTATAACGTATTGGTTTCAATTAGTCACTAAACTTTCGTGCGAATCTCATATCTGTGAAGATGACCATTGTTATCCAGCGAGAATGAGTTACAGTGCCAACAGCTTTTTGGAAATCTACAAAGACGGAATCTGACAGTTCACCTGAATAAGCTGTTTGGTAGATAGCGTACATGAAAAAGAAAAGATTGAGGTTTATTCCGCATGGACGATGTTTATTGAAACCATGCTGATTACATAAATCCGCCCGCTGTGGCCGACCGGTTCTAGGCACTTCAGTCCGAAACCGCGCTGCCGCTACGGTCGCAGTTTCGAATCCTGCCTCCGAGATGGATGTGTGTGGTGTCCTTAGCTTAGTTAGGTTTAAGCAGTTCCAAGTCTAGGGGACTGATGACAGATGTTAAGTCCCATAGTGCTCAGAACCATTTTTGATTATATGAGTAGTCGCTCTCTATCATCTGGGCATCCCTCCGTCTCCCAGTTCTTCCTGCAGACAAATGATCAGTGGAATATAAACTATGTACTCTAGAACAGATTCAAGCAACAAAGAAAAGCTTTTTTAAAAAAGGAGAGATTTGTTAACATCTAATGTAAATTTAAGTGTTAAGAGTGTTAGGAAATCTTTTATCAATGTTTTAGGGTGGTGTGTAGCCTTGTACGAAGGTGAAACGAGCAAGGTAAACAGTTTAGGAAAAAAGAGGAAATGTGGTCCTGACAGATCATATAATTAATTAACAGGCACTGGGTCGAATTGAGAGAAAGGAAATTTATGGCATAAGTTGACTAAAAGAGTGTAAAGGTTGATATCATGAGGCATCGAGCAATTGCCAGTTTGATATTAGAGGGTCGTATGGGCGAAAGACTGTAGAAGGAGGCGAAGCTAGAATACATTAAGCTGATCATATGGATGTACCCTGTGATGTGAAGATCTGCATCCAAGCTGTTTTCGGACTAGAGACTAGAGCATCTCTTAAGCGATGTATTGTAATTCCGATGCTGAGGCTCCATAAACATGCTTGAGTAACAGTTAAAATCCTCCCGTCGGATGTTCGAGTCCTCCTTCGGGCATCGGTGTGTGTGTGTGTGTGTGTGTGTGTGTGTGTGTGTGTGTGTGTGTGTGTGTGTTGTCCATAGTGTAAGTTAGTTTAAGTTAGCTTAAGTACTGTGTAGGCTTAGGGTCCCATAAGACCTTCCCACAAATTTCCAATTTCCAACAGTTAAAAACGCCGACAGCGAAGGAAATAAGCTTTTTAACACCTCTAAAATAACGGGAAATAAAATTACAGCCTCTTCAGTCATGGCAAGCGGAGGCAGAATAATAATAAAAACACTAAAGGTAACACATAAAGTGGTGAAATATGTCTGGATAAATAAAAAAATAACGGTGTCTTGCATAAGACGGAATTTCTCTCGGATTTTTCTTAGCAAGCACGGAAAGAAGAGCTACAGCATCTAAAAATGGTTAAATCGTGTCATGTCCATACAGAGTATGAATCATAACTACTCTCTATGCTGTCTGTAAATAACAATAATAATACTATGATGAATTGTCTGTAATCAAGGGACATTTTACTGGGACTGTCTGTGTTAGGAAAATATAGCTCAGATATTCATCAAAAGGTCCCAGTTCGGACAGAAGTTCGGCGCTGTAAGATTCGGGGTCATCGCTTAAAGCAGAATTATGACCTGGCAGCTTGACATAATTACTTTGTCTTACTGTAAGTACGCCCTCATTGAAGACAGTTCGATTTCCAGTACCTTGAGCACTGCAAGGCAGAATTTACTATTCGACTATCTGCTAACAGCTCGCGATAAGATAGGGCAGGTGTGATGTGTGATCCCTGTTTTAATAAAGCCGCTCTTCCGCCAGCGCAGGGAAAGCCAGCAGCGGCCAGGGCCACGCGCCCAGCTAATAACACAGTATCTCGCGGCGAAGCTGACGCAACGCGCTACCCGCCGCAAAACTGGCCCCAGCAGGCGAGCGATCCTTTTACATGTGTGACGGGAGTTGTAAAACTACCACAGGCTACCGTAGACAATCATAGACTGCCGTAGCATTGACCAGTTAAGATCGTAACCGCATTACTAGTATGTTAGGTGTGTTGCATATCTATCAGGCGTTACCTCATTTCGATCGCTTTGATGAGTACGCTATCAGTGTTTTACTAGATTCCCTTCGGATTCGAACCTGCGACCGTAGCGATCACGCGGTTCCGGACTGTAGCGCCTAGAACCGCACGGCCACTCCGGCTGGGCAAAAACGTATTGCAGTCTACTGAAACTCCGAAGTATTAAAATAGAACGAATATTCGAATTCTGGAAATTATATAAGAATCACAGTCAAATAAATGAAAAGGTATGAAATTTTCATTTGTATGGGTCCTATGTCATGTAGGACTGGCTTACAATGAAGAGGTCAACTACTTGGCTAAGGAAGTGAGGGTCTCTGGTCATACAATGAAAGTCAGTCCACCATCCTCAAATTCCAACTTACGGATGCGGAAACTGGCAGAGAAAGAATGGGTATAGTATTGGCGCCTTCGGTCTGCCATAAAGGTCAATACTACGCTGCGACCGAACCAGTAATTAGAAACTACCGCTGGTTTCGAAACTTTCAGGCGAGCAGAAAGCAGATAACCACCTTGGTACGAATGCAAGACAACCATAGTTCAACTTCCTCCCACTTACATTGAGTAAACATCAGGTATAACCCTATCTGCGAGTGTTGCAAGAAAGGAGGAGGAAATGTAAACCAATTCCTGTTTTAGTGCAGTTTCTTCAAAGTACAGCTAAACCCTTTCCTGCAAATCTTTGTGAAATTGAAAGCGCACCTTTCATCAAGTGCTCCTGTTTCTTGTGTCATAAATCTCTTAGAATAAACGACGTCCTTTTTTATTTCTTACGAGATAGCATCGCGCGTATATTAATATGGTATACCATGTATGACTGGGGAACAGCCCAATCTGCGGGCCGCGGTGATCTAGCGGTTCTAGGCGCTCAGTCCGAAACCGCGCGACTGCTACGGTCGCAGATTCGAATCCCGCCTCGGGCATGGATGTGTGTGATGTCCTTAGGTTAGTTAGGTTTAAGTAGTTCTAAGTTCTAGGGTATTGATGACCACAGATGTTAAGTCCCATAGTGCTCAGAGCCATTTGAACCATTTTTTTGAACAGCCCAATCTCCTGGGGCATGCTTCCCAATCTGAGTTCTTTTTTCGTAGTGTATTTTGTCTATAATTAATATGTGATGATCTCTTAACTACAAGTATTCCATCTATGTGAACATCGTACAGTAATCTTATATTGCTGAGCAACTGCTAAGGAACACAGGCACTGTTGGACAGGAACATAACAAAGAGGAACGACATGGAACATAGCACATGAATAACAGATGTGGAGTGGTATTGTTATAACGAAAAACGGTCCAGATTTCAACACATGGGAAAGCAGGATAACAGACATAAATAACGTTAATATTTGACACAGGCCAGATTCCCAACATAAAGGACGATATCGGGCTCTCCGGGAAATGCCCTCTCCGGGCACTACTGCACATTTTGCACCTCTTATTCACGCTGGGTACCAAAGTGTTGAGGAGTCCTTGGGAGATATTGTCCCACCCCTCTCCTTGGGAGATATTGTCCCAAGCCTCTCTCAAGGCGGTTTGCAGTTCATGAACGGTTCGGGAACGGGTTGTCCGTTGAGAAACATGTCTGCGAAGTGCACCTCACGCATGCTCTATAAGTTTTATAGCTCCATGGAGTAAGCAGGCCACTCCATATGTTCAGTACCTTCCTTTCTACATCTACATCAATACTCCGCAAGCCACCTGACGATGTGTGGCGGAGGGTACCTTGAGTACCTCTATCGGTTCTCCCTTCTATTCCAATTTCGTATTGTTCGTGGAAAGAAGGCTTGTCGGTATGCTTCTATGTGGGCTCTAATCTCTCTGATTTTATCCTCATGGTTTCTTCGCGAGATATACGTAGGAGGGAGCAATATACTGCCTGATTCTTCGGTGAAGGTATGTTCTCGAAACTTCAACAAAAGCTCGTACCTTGCTACTGAGCGTCTCTCCTGCAGAGTCTTCCACTTAAGTTTATCTATCATCTCCCAACGCTTTCGCGATTACTAAATGATCCTGTAACGAAGCGTGCTGCTCTCCGTTGGATCTTCTCTGTCTCTTCTATCAACCCTATCTGGTAAGGATACCACACTGCTGAGCAGTATTCAAGCAGTGGCGAACAAGCGTACTGTAACTTACTTCCTTTGTTTTAGGATTGCATTTCCTTAAGATTCTTCCAATGAATGTCAGTCTGGCATGTGCTTTACCGACCATCAACTTTATATGATCATTCGATTTTAAATCACTCCTAATGCGTACTCCCAGATAATTTATGGAATTAATTGCTTCCAGTTGCTGACTTGCTATTTTGTAGCTAAATGATAAGGGATCTATCTTTCTATGTATTCGCAGCACATTACACTTGTCTGCATTGAGATTCAATTGCCATTCCCTGCACCATGCCTCAATTCGCTGCAGATCCTCCTGCGTACAATTTTCCATTGTTACAACCTCTTGATATACCACAGCATCATCCGCAAAAAGCCTCAGTGAACTTCCGATGCCATCCACAAGGTCATTTATGTATGTTGTGAATAGCAACGGTCCTACGACACTCCCCTGCGGCACACCTGAAATCACTCTTATTTCGGAAGACTTCTCTCCATTGAGAATGACATACTGCGTTCTGCTCGTCCACGATCGTATTGTCCATAAATAGCACGTCAGAACCAGCCGCACTCCTAAATAGACGGACATGATCAAGAAGAATCTCCCCGCAATACCGCTGTGCTGTAACGCTACCTCGTGCACAGATACGCGAAAGTGTACGGCCATTGTGCATAATGCCTGCCCACACCGTAACACCTAGAGCATACCGATGACGTTCATGAACATTCTGTCGTGTGTAACGTGTTCCCCCGTCTCCACAGTAACTAGAGGCCATAATCGTTTGCCTCAGTGAAGCAGGATTCGTCGGAAATCATCACTTTGGACTACCGTCTCTGACCCCAATCAACATGCTCCCTACATCTACGAACTCTTTCTCTCGGCGATAGCATGGTTGAAGTGGGATGCGTTTAACAGGCTTCCGAGTATACAAACCACCCTTTGCTCCTTAACGTTAGGAATTAATAACACTGTTACGACTGATTATGGATTTGAGATTACAACCGGTCTATAGGGAATTTGATGTCGCTGGAACTAATTTGAACTTATCATTAATATTTAAATAGCAACTGATAAACCATCAATTATAAACGATTTAATTACGACATTTGGTGAAGTAAATATCTCGCACAAGTCGCGAGTTCAATTCATGAATGTTCTTTTTGTAACGTCGATACCGATACGTAAGAAATAACAATCTCATTGCTCTATCGCTGAGTGTTAGTTAAGACCGAAAATCCGAAGAAAGACGTTACATCTTGACACATTAACGTGGTCTTTTTCGATAATCCCAGTTCGCAATTTTGAAAGCTGTATGTCCCTTAAGAACTGACAGTTGATCATTTGAGTTCCCTTCGTCTTCCTGTTGTAAGATAAGCAACGGGAGACGGCGCACTCACGCATTTCTGTCGAACAACACGAATAAAGGCAACAATACTTTCCCGCACACAGATACACACGGTATGTTCCGCAATTTCCGCGCTGATCCATTCACGTGTTTCGACAAGTGAGAGCACGCGCAAAACACTAAAGAGAACACACTAAGTGGTGAAATATGTCTGGATAAATAAAAAAATAACGGTATCTTGCATACTCTCGATCCGCGCGTTCCATTCGGGTGCCCTGTGGCGATTTCGGCGATTTGGCCTCTTTCAGAGGCAGCGGCGCGACGAGCGGCAGGAAACGAGTGGGTAGGTGAGCGCTGGCGGCGCCCTTCCGGAGGCCCCTGGCCGCTATCTGGCGGCCGTGCACACACGCACACTCACGCATTCCTTCACGCGGGACACGTGGCTGCCGGACCCCTCCCCGTTGCCAGGCCAAGTTGCTACCATCGCTCGGCTGGCGCAGGAGATCGAACCACAGCACAAGCACACCAGTGACGGAACAACACGGCACAGCCGAAAAAGTTTGCACTCTCTGCAACATTTCATTTCCGGGCACCGCCTCTGTGTCCTGAGTGTTATTATGGGCGCCACGGCCGGTTTACGCTTTCAAGGGAAAGGACGTTTTCGTTTGGAATACAGTATGGGGAAGGAAAGGGAAAGGATTGGTGCGATTTAGTCACTTCCAGCCACACAGGGCATTGTGGAAGTGCAACGCCAGAAGTTGAAAATTTGTGCCAGACTGTGACTCGGACCCGGATGCACAGCTTTCCTACAACGGTTGCCCTAACCGTCTCGGCCATCCGGACACGCTTTCACTCCCATCCAGATTCTCAACTTGTCGCACACTGTTATGCAGCGTCCCTCGTCCATTAAGCTCCTACCCGCAAATTATTAACTCCCTTAGGAGTTCGGAAGATATTAACGCATCCGCGACGGAACAAACACCAAGGAGCCGTCGCGCTCTTGCAGAATTATACACTGAAGCGCCAAGGAAACTGGTACAGGCATGCGTACTCAAATACAGAGATACAAGGGTAATCACAAAAGTAAGGTCTCCTACTTTTATAAGTACACAGACCTGTTTATTTCTACAATGGTTTACGTCAGTTTACAGCTTGAACATTTACTTCTTATTCGACATAATCACCATTTCTGTCGATTCACTTTTGTAGACGCTGTGGCAGTTTTTGTATGCCCATGTCATACCTGCTTGCCGGCATGCTGTTCAGAAAGTTATGAACCTCGTCGGAGCTGGATCACTTTCCGCTAGGCAACAGGTGATAAGTCACTGGGCGCCAACTCAGGACTATTGGATGGGTGAGTGATTATGTTCCACTGAAACTGTTGCAGGAAAGCAAAGGTTTGCCGAGCGATATGTGTGCGAGCGTTGTCATGCAGAATGTGTACGCCCTTGCTCAACCTTCCTCTTCTCCTGTTCTGAACTGCCCGTTTGAGTTTTTTCAGTCTCACACTACCTGTCAGCGTTAATTGTGGTCGCAGCGATTCAGCTCCAACGACGAGGTGAAAGAAGAGGTTCATAACTTTCTGAACAGCTTGGTATGACATGGGCATACAAAAACTGCCACAGCATCTACAAAAATGCATCGACAGAAATGGTGATTATGTCGAAAAATAGCTAAATGCTCAAGCTGTAAATTGATGTAAACCATTGTAGAAATAAACAGGTCCATGTACTTACAAAAAAAAAAAAGAGACCTTATCTTTGGGATTACCCTCGTATAACAGGCAAATACGGGGCTGCGGTCGGTAACTCCTACATAAGACAACAAGTGTCTGGCGCAGTTGTTAGATGGGTTACTGCAGCTACAATGGCAGGTTTTCAAGATTTAAGTGAGTTTGAAAGTGGTGTTATAATCGGCGCATGAGCGATGGGACACAGCATCTCCGAGGTAGTGATGAAGTGGGGATTTTCCCGTGCGACCTTATTTACAAGTGTACAGTGAATATCAGTAATCTGGTAAAACATCGAATCTCCGACATCGCTGCGGCAGGAAAAAGATTCTGCAAGAACGGGACCGACGACGACTGGAGCGAGTCGTTCATCGTTACAGAAGTGCAGCCCTTCCGCAGATTGCTGCAGATTTCAATGCTGGGCCATCAACAAGTATCAGCGTTCGAACCAAACAACGAAACATCATTGACATGGGCTTTCGGAACCGAAGACCCACTCGTGTGCCCTTGATGACTGCACCAGGCTTTACGCCTCGCCTAGAACCGTCTACACCGACATTGGACTGTTGATGACTGGAAACATGTCGCTTCGTCGGACGAGTCTCGTTTCAAACTGTATAGAGGAAATGGACGTGTATGGAGACAATATCATGAATTCATGCACCCTGCATGTCAGCAGGAGACTGTTCAAGCTGGTGGAGGCTATGTAATGATGTAGGGCGAGTGCAGTTGGAGTGATATGGCACCCCTGACATGTCTAGATACGACTCTGACAGATGACACGCACGTAAGCATCCTGTCTGATCACATGCCTCCATTCGTGTCCATTGTGCATTCCGACGGACTTGGGAAATTCCAGCAGGACAATGCGACACCCCACACGTCCAGAATTGTAACATAGTGGCTCCAGGAACGCTCTTCTTAGTTTAAACTCTTCCCCTGGACACCAAACTCCCCAGACATGAACATTATTGAGCAATCTGGGACGGCTTGCAACGTGCTGTTCAGAAGCGATGTCCATCCCCTCGTACTCCTACGGATTTAGTGACAGCCCTGCAGTATTCATGGTGTCATTTCCGTCCAGCACTACTTCAGACATTAGTCGGGGGACCTACATGATATTAAGCATGTCTACCACTTTCTTTGGCTCTTCAGTGTAAATGTATGTACCAGCAGCATCATCACGAGGTGTGTCTGTGCTGACGGAACTGATACCACTAATGTACACAGTTTTTGTTGTGCCTATAGATTATAGACTGGTCTTTCCATAGCCTAAATGGGTGTTGGTCGGAGCTGAGTAGTCTGATGTCACAGGCGAGCATTTTTGGCATGACGAACGCTTGTTTCCAATATAGGATGACTATCAAATCCATGAAACATTTTAAAAAAATTGGTTTGCGTAAGTGGCTAACCGTATCACAAATAACAAGCGCGCGAAAAAAAGAAGCCCTCACAGCTTTCCCCCCCCCCCCCCCCCCCCCCTCTCTCTCTCTCTCTCTCTCTCTCTCTCTCTCTCTCTCTCTCTCTCTCTCTCTCTCTCTCTCTCTTTTTTTTACGTGGTGCGCTTCGACCGTAGTTTCTGAAAATGGCGGCAAACCACGCGGATAAATTATTCTGCATGTTAGAATTTGCTCATTGCCAATCTATAGTGGGTGTGCAAAGAGATTTTTATGACAGGTTTCATAAGACACCACGAGTTTCTAACAGCAAAGTGGTGTGTTACAAGAAATACGAGGACGATGGTTGTTCGTCCGTCGCAAAACTTTCAAGTTTACCGAGCGTGTCGGAAAACAGTGCGCCATGAGAGGTACGGACTGTGGTAGATAAAGAGTCCCACAAAACCCATCTTGCGAGTCAGTCTTGAGGGATAGCGTTGGTTTACGTTCCACCTCTAGCACAGAACCTCCATGCCATCAACTATCGATACGCTGGATCAACTACGAATCGGACCACCGATTATACAGGGTATCCCAGGAGGTCAATATTCGGGAATATGACAGAAACTATCACTTGAAGCAAAAACGTCTAGTAAACATGGGCTCTAAAATGCATGCCTTAAGGACTGTGAGCATTTTTTCAGGGGAAGGGACCAACGCAAAAATGCTCCTCGCGGAGCACAAAACAGGCGAAGTGCCTCCTCGAACCTTGGACCCTTGCGCGTTGCGGGCAAGCTTATAAATCTATTATTTAAATGAAGTAAGAAACAAGCTTTAAAAATGTTTATGCATATGCAAAAACTGTCATTTATTTCTCTTATACTTAAAATAATAACCATAATATTTTTTAAAAGAAAAAGCACGATGTCGACCACACTGTGGTTTGCCTTTGTTGCATTCTCATATGCGATCTCAAAACAGTCTGCATTTTTAAGTATATTTCTTTGTAACTTTAAATGCTTATCTCAAGCGCCTTATTCCATCAGGTGATTAATTACTCTTCAGTCCATATTCTTCATCGTCAAGTACGTTGCTTAACCTGTACCGATAATCATACGCAGATAACTGTATACTGTCCACCCATATCTGGTTCCTACACGAGATTTAATGCCCCAATGTTGCAATAAAAAATAATCGGTAAATTCCTGAATGCCAGAGACGGTGTGACAACGTGTCAAGTGACCAACAAGGCAAGAAATGCATTGTGTTCAGCATAATCCAAGCACGACTCACGACCCGCAGACGCAGATTTTATTCCGCTTGCGCCACATCTCCTGTATTGCAAGTTTCACAACTCTCCTGCGGACTAACACCCCTGGATGAAAGGCTATTGCGGAAAAAATCGTTCAGCCACAGCTCGGGGACTGTTCCCAGAATGAATCTTCACTCTGCAGCGATTAGAAGCTTTATGGCAGATTAAAATTGTTTGAAGAACCGGAACTCGAACCTATGCAGGAAAATTTCTGTAAAGTCTGAACAATAGGAGAAGAGGGACTAGCGGAAGTAAAACTGCGAGGGAGGGTCGTGAGTCGTGTTTTGGTAGTTCAGTCGGTAGAGCACTTGTTCGCGAAAGGTCAAGGTGCCAAATTCTAGCCCCGATCCGGTTTATATGTCACGAAATTTTCCACACAATGAATTAATAATTTAAGTTTAATTTTTCGAGATGACAATTAAAACTCTAATAAAACAACAAAGGCCTACGAAGAGCAGTTGAACGGAATGAACAATGAAGAGAGAACACAATATGGACATTCACAAAAGCAAAATAAGGGTAATGGAATGTAGTTGAATTAAATCAGGCGATGTTCAGCGAATTAGATTAGGAACTGGGACACTACAAGTAGTAGATGAGTTTTGCTATCTGGGCAGTAAAAAACTGATGATGGCCGAAGTGGAGAGCATAAAATGTAGACTGGCAATGGCAACAGAAGCGTTTCTGATCGGATTTTTCTGGAGTAGAGCCTTTTACGGAAGCGAAACGTGGGCGATTAGCAGTTCAGAGGAGAAGAGAACAAAAGCTTTTGAAATGTGGATCTACAGAAGAATGTTGAAGGTTAGGTGGGTAAATCGAGTAACTAATGACAAGGTACTTAATATAACTGGCGAGGAAAGAAACTTGCGGCATAACTGGAGTATAGAAGGAATCGTTAGATAGGACACATTCTGAGATATCAAGGAAACGTTAACTTGCACTGCTCGAAAGAAGTAGGGGAACATGACTCTGGATGTCTGTCGTACTCCATTGAGCAATAACTAAGGACTAAGTCTGTTGGGTTGGGTTGTTTGGGAGAGAGAGACCAAACAGCGAGGTCATCTGTCTCATCGGATTAGGGAAGGATGGGGAACGAAGTCAGCCGTGACCTTTCAAAGGAACCATCCCGGCGTTTGCCTGGATCGATTTAGGGAAATAACAGAAAACATAAATCGGGATGACCGGACGCGGGAGTGAACCGTCGTCCTCCCGAATGCGAGTCCAGTGTGCTAACCACTGCGCCACCTCGCTCGGTCTGAGTATGTTACCATATTATACCTTTACCTTTCACAATTTAAGTACACAACATAACATCATTACATCTTCAACCATTTACATAAAAAGAACAACCACTTCTGGCCGTAATAACGGTCTTGGTACGCCTGGGCGTAGTCAAAGAGAGCTTGTATGGCAAGTACAGGTACAGCTTCCCATGCAGCTTCAACACGATACCGCAATTTATCAAGAGCAGTGACTGGCGTATCGTGACGAGCCAGTTGCTCGGCCACCATTGACCAGACGTTTTGAGTTGGTGAGAGATCTGGAGAATGTGTTAGCCAGGGCAGCAGTAGAACATTTTCTGCATCCAGAAAGGCCCGTACAGGACTTGCAACATGCGATCGTGCATTATCCTGCTGAAATGTAGGGTTTCGCAGGGATCGAAAGAAGGGTAGAGCCACGCGTCGTAACGCATCTGAAATGTAACGTCCACTGTTCTAAGTGCCGTCAGTGCGAACAAGAGGTCACCGAGACGTGTAACCAATGGCACCCCATACCATCACGCCAGTATGGCGATGGCGAATACACGCGTCCAATGTGCGTTCACCACGATGTCGCAAAACACGGATGCGACCATCCTGATACTATAAACAGAACCTGGATACATCCGAAAAAATGACGTTTTGCGATTCGTGCACCCAGGTTCGTCGCTGAGTACACCATAGCAGGCGGTCCTGTCTCTGATGCAGTGTCAAGGGTAACCGCAGCCATGGTCTCAGAGCTGATAGTCCATGCTGCTACAATCGTCGTCCAACTGTTCGTGCAGGTGGTTGTTGTCTTGCAAACGTCCCCATCTGTTGACTCAGGGATCGAGACGTGGTTGCACGATCCGTTACAGCCACGCGGATAAGATGCCTGTCATCTCGACTGCTAGTGATACGAGGCCGTTGGGATCGAGGACGGCATTCCGCATTACCCTCCTGAAGCCACAGATTCCGTATTCTGCTAACAGTCATTGGATCTCGACCAACACGAGGAGCTATGTCGCGATACGATAAACCGCAATCACGATAGGCTACAATGCGACCTTTATCAAAGTCGGTAATGTGATGGTACTCATTTCTCCTCCTTACACGAGGCACCACAATAACGTTTCACCAGCCAACGCCGGTCAACTGCTGTTTGTGTATGAGAAATCGGTTGGAAACTTTCCCCATGTCAGCACGTTGTGGGTGTCGCCACCGGCTCCAACCTTGTGTGAGTGCTCTGAAAAGCTAATCATTTGCATATCACAGCATCTGCTTCCTGTCGGTTAAATTTCGCGTCTGTAGCACGTCATCTTCGTGGTGTAGCAATTTTAATGGCCAGTAGTGTATTTTAGTCGTTGCAGATCCAGACCGTGCAGCCAACACCTTATCTACGATACTGACAAACCTGCTCTGATTTATACGCTTCTGTTTAGCACTGGGCGCCAGTCAACATTGACGACAACTTTTTTGTCGTCATCGTAACATTGCCTACACTGAAATCGAAGATCTCAAGTCATGCGTTAATGCTATTCGTAACGTCTATTTCAAAATACGAGTAGACTTAACAAACCGGACGGTGATGCACGTGTTTCCCAAATTCTTTTGAACAGTGTAGTATTCGGGGGAAGACTGGGGAAGGTGGGAGAGAGGGAGGGGATAAAAACCGCAGTTGGAGACAAAGAGGCAAGTACAGTCAGTAGGTTCAAATAGATGTGGTTTGCAGTAGTTTTTCAGGGATGAAGAAAATTGGCCAGGAGAGAGCATCGCGAAGTGCGGCAGGAAACCTGTCTTCGGACTGAAGACGACACCACCACCACCACCACCACCACCACCACCACCACCACCAACAACAACAAAACATTATGGTTAAACCTTTTATTTCAGCTGACACTGGTACCACACACAGTAGGCATCTCACTCATGGTGTTACTTCTGCTACAGTTTTTTAGCTTCTAACAGTTTATTCCTTTGTAGCCTTGAGCTTACCGGGACTTACGGCGCCACCGCGGCTGCAGCACAAGACGCCAGATTGCCGGCAGCCGCAGGGTGCTGGGCTACTGGGCGGTCGCGCGCGGCTGTGTCCACGTGGGAACTGTGAGGTGGACTGCCCGCGCCGCCGAGCCGGCCGGCACTTCCGCGAGGTATCGACCCCCGCCTTATCTGACCGCCCATCAGTCTGCCAGCGACGGACTCAATAAATCAGCCTACACGTCCGCACACAGCCCGAGCATATGGCGCCGATGCAGCATCTGCCGATAACAACACTGCGCGAAATGTTACGCAGCTCTCCAAAGAGCCCTCCCACCGAGCAGCGGGTTGTATTTGTGTTCCTGGGGCCATTAGTCAAATGAAGCGATCCTGTCTTACACGAGCAGCTGCGGCCTGTTAGATAACACTGTAAATCACAGCCAAGTAAGCAGGCGCTTCCATACTTTAGTGCTGCTGTTAACAACGCTGTCCGCCTCCGTGGCTGCGTGAACGGCGGGGCTGACTGCCTTGCGGATGGCACGGGTTCGATTCCAGGTACTGTCAGGGATTTTTGTTCGGTGAGAGGGCTGGAAAAAGGTATATTCGACCTCTTGATGCCAACTGAGGAGCTATTCGACCGGGTAGTAGCGGCTCCGTGAAGACTGATAACGGACGCAAGAGCGGTGTGGTGACTAGAGGATCAGAAATGAACTCCGTATACTCGCGTTAGTGGAATGTCCTGTGACGTCATCTCTGATCTCGCTGTCTCCTCAAACTCGTAGAATCGGCTAGTGGGTCTCCGCCGTTGCCCACTCGTCACCTCGATCTGTTATCAAGTGCAGATTGTCTCGACTCCCTTGGGAAGGAAATCAGACTGCACGAGTTCGCAAACATAACAGCAGACTCGCCACATACGCAACGATCTTCTGAAAAATTTTAGCCATTGGACTCCAAACTGCTATTCATTTATTTGACACAGATTTCAGCTGTATAGCCATTGTCAAGCCCAAATTGAAATGTCACAAAATGTTCGGCTTGCGTAAATGGCAGAACCAATTTATGAAGGGTGTTTCCGTAAGTGTGTTCAAATTGATCAAATGGCTCTGAGCACTATGGGACCTAATATCTGAGGTCATCAGTCCCCTAGAACGTAGAACTACTTGAACCTAACTAACCTAAGGAAATCACACACATCCATGCCCGAGGCAGGAGTCAAACCTGCGACCGTAGCAGTCGCTCGGTTCCGGACTGAGCGCCTATATCCGCGAGACCACCGCGGCCGGCCCGTAAGAGTGTGCACAATTTTTACAGCACATGGAGGAAGCTCCGCTGATCAATTTGAGGTACGGAACCTGGGGTCGGAAAAGTCAGCTTATAAGCGTCACAACAAGCCATGAGCCAGTGCGGCTGACGCCTATAAGCGTCCGCGCTTACTGTCGCATTACTGAGTCTAGTTGCAGTGTCTAAGCTAGCATCAAAGCGTGTAAACTTTTCTTTTGTGTGGTCAGTTATCGAACGTATATTGTTCGTAATGGCGACTAATGAACATTTGAACGACGCCTGTGTGACCACAGTAGGTGTCAGACAGCAAACAGACTTTAAAACATGACCACAATACAGTCGAAGCTTATTTGAAGTCATGTATCTAAAGTGTCATCATTAAGTCAGTATAGAACATGATCCTACAGATCTTACAAGGTCTTAACGTCAGCCTGTAGCTCAGGTGCCCTTAGGAGCGTCGGCCGAGCGGGTCGCACTGGAGAGTTGCGCGTCTGCACCGATGCCGCAGCGAAAGTGTTAATAAGATCACATTACTGTGTAGTTTTTTATTTACACTTGTTATAGTTAACTGCAGTCACCATCACTGACACAATGAACGTACCATTTGTACTGTATCTTACAAAACGTAGTGAAACTGGCGGCCATCAACCTCGGTGAAAGCATGACATCGGCGAAGAAAATTCTGACGCACCTTGACAAATATCCCTGGTGTGTTTCGAATCACATCACAGGCAGTTACAATTCTGGCAACTAATTCTGTATCGACAGGGTGCCTTATACAAGTGACTTTAAATATCCCCATGGGATATAATCAAGGGGATGCAGGTCAGGCAACCTCGCAGGCTATGGAATAGGACCTCCCCTTCCAATATCGCGACACTGAGACAGATGCTGACATCCACACTGAAGTTAGACGGTGCACCGTAATGTTGTATCCAATCTTCTCACGAACAGACAAGGGTACGTTCCCCAACAGCTCAGGTAGAACTCTTTGCAACACCTCAAGTACAGGTGGCCTTTCAAACGGCCAGGTAGAAGACACGGCCCAGTGAGGTTGTCGCCTGCAGTGCTGGCCCAGAACAAAACGTACTTGATGGTGTGACTCTACAGGCCGGCCGCTGTGACCGAGCAGTTCTAGGCGCTTCAGTCCGGAACCGCGCTGCTTCTACGGTCGCAGATTCGAATCCTGCCTCGGACATGGGGGTGTGTGACGTTCTTAGGTTAATTAGGTTTAAGTAGTTCTAAGTCTAGGGGACTGATGACATCAGATGTTAAGTCCCATAGTGCTCAGAGCATTTCGAACAATTTTTGACTCTACGACAGCGTGAGGGTTATCCTCATCACACACATGACTGTTCCTGCCTTTCGAAATACCATCATGATCAAATGAGGCCTTGTCAGTAAAAAGCGCGATTTTGAGGACATCCGACCCTTGGTGCAAAAGTCAGTCATAAGCACTGAATAGACTCGGAGTGGGTGATATGGGTGTGATTGTTGTTTATGGAGTACTCGCTACACCTAGAACATGCGGCGCCCATTTCATGTGCAGTATGACGGGTACTTGTAGTGGGGTCCGCTGTAATGGGTTCCAGCACCTTCTCTTCAAAATCGGATGTGTGAGTAGTCATCATATTGCCGGGTCCGTCGTTTCTCCTTTCCAACGAACCAGTCTCCCACATTTCTCGACAGACAGAACTGAACACCCGTCGTGACGGATGACGACTGTTAGGAAATTGTTTCCTGTACAGCCTTCCCGCAGCGTACTTCCCCCAACACAGGATGCACGTCGGTGAGTTCTGTGAAACTGCACCCGAACTGCTCCATCGTATTGGACTGTGGGTCTCTGAATAGCGCTGAGTAATGAATGGGCCTGTCGTTGATTGATAGCCCGTTCTATCGTGGGACAATGTAAATACCAGTACTATACAACAGAGCCACGTCATGGACAAGTAAAGTAAATGAAACCTGCATCATGACTTCCTAGTAATCAGGCTCGTCCCCCTTGTTTTCTTGCAGGGAATAATGAATGAACATGGAAATAAACCACACAGTACGTGTAAACTTATACTCATGTTAGTTGTAAATAAGCTGCAAAACAGTATTTCTAGACAAAGCGGTAGACAAATTCACTTACATTATCTCCTTAAGCTGGCTTCTCCGACGATATTTAGTATTTTGGAAAGCGAATGCTGACTTGTAAGTAGCCATTAAAAAAAGTTCGAGATCCGGCCCTGTTAAAAACCTGCCTAATACCAACTATTATATTATTTGCTTGAAAGAAAAAACCTGACTACACTATATTTTCTCCTTTCGTTGAGAGATGGGGGCGGGGGACCTTGCCCCCGGGGTTGGGCGCCCTTGGTGCTGGGTTCGATCCCGGATGGGGGTGGTGTTTCTTCTTGTCCAGTGCCTCCAGGACGGCCTCACGACCAGGAATCTTGCTCGAGGGTTAGAGGCCGCCGGGACGATGGCGATGGTCCCACCCCCCCCCCCCCCCCCCTCCCCCCTGTTCCGTGGCGAATAATGGCTACACACTGCCTCTGTCACAGCTGTAATCCAATCACGGGCTGTGCGCCTCAGACTTAAGTTTCCTTTTTTTTTTTTCTTTGCTGATTTTTACAATAACATATAGGTAAGTTTGTCTAACATTTATAAAATAAGTTGCAAGAAAGTTAAAACAGACACTGTACTCAACTACACTTTAATTCTCTACCACATGATAGTAGAGACTATAACGTTACAAGCCATAGGTTTTACACGTATAAACTGATCGGGGAGATCAAAGGCTGGGTCGGGCAACATACAGCTGACGAGTGAGGTGACTGCAGAAGCTGAGCGAGGTATGTGCAGAAAGAAAGACTTGCCTTGAATATGTTGTACTGTACAGCAAAAGTGTAACATATATTTTTCTTTTACTTGCCCATATGGCCGTTAAGGGAGGAAACACCCCCTTGAAAAAAATTGAATTTAATATTTTCGACTGAACACAGTTGAAACTGTAACTCGTATAAAAACTTCAAATAAAAGTTCTATGGTTTTTGTACGTTACAACGTTGCACCCAGATTTGTCGAAAAACTCATTATTTTCGAAATCTCCACCCCGTCACTATTTTGTTTTTTATTTTGAAATCTGAGTAATAGCAAATTTTATAGCATCATTAACATCAAATTCAATCATATATTATGAAGTGGAATTCCAAAGACGCATTTGTCACAAATAAACAAGAAATATCTCTATATCGCTGTATGCGTGTCAACTTCAGTGTCAATTACACACATAAAAAGAAGTTCTGCATCACCTCGGTTCCGAGAATTCCGGAACCTGTACAGAAAATTGGAATAGAAATCAACATACACATAATTTCAGCCCTTCTTATTGCTCATGAAAACCACACATTCCATGTTGTACCACCATACTGCGAGACCTTCAGAGGTGGTGATCCAGATTGCTGTACACACCGGTACCTATTACACCCAGCAGCACGTCCTCTTGCATTGATGCATGCCTGTATTCGTCGTGCCATACTATTCACAAGTTCATCAAAGCATTGTCGGTCCAGATTGTTTCACGCCTCAATGACTATTCGGCGTAGATCCCTCAGTGTGGTGGTGCCTCGCCAATATGTTGCCAATGTGATTGCACTATCCGTCGGAGGATGGCATTCACGTATCGGAAAGCCGTTACGGCGCCTTCCATGACCACCAGCGCCATATGTCAGCCCCACATAATGCCACCCCAAAACAGCAGGAAACCTCCACCTTGCTGCACTCTCTGGACAATGTGTCTTAGGCGTTCAGCCTGACGAAGTTGCCTCCAAACACGTCTCCGACGATTGTCTGGTTGAAGGCATATGCGACACTCATCGGTGAAGAGAATGCGATGCCAATCCTAAGCGGTACATTCGGCATGTTGTTGGGCCCATCTGTACCGCTCTCCATGGTATCGTGGTTGCACAGATGGACCTCACCATGGACGTCGAGAGTGAAGTTGCGCATCAAGCAGCCCATTGTGCACAGTCTGAGTCGTAACACGACATGCTGTGGTTGCACGAAAAGCATTATTCAACATAGTGACGTAGCTGTCAGGGTTCCTCCGAGCCATAATCCGTACGTAGCGGTCATCCATTGCAGTAGTAACCCTTGGGCGGCCTAAGCGAGGCATGTCATCGACAGTTCCTACCTATCTGTATCTCTTCTATGTCCGAAGAACATCGCTGTGGTTCACTCCGACACGCCTGGACACTTCCCTTGTTGAGAGCCCTTTCTGGCATCAAGTAACAACGCGGACGCCATCGAACCGCGGTACTGACCGTCTAGGCATGGTGGAATGACTGGAACTGATCGACTGTCGGAGCCCCTCCGTCTAACTGGCGCTGCTCATGCATGGTTGTTTACATCTTTGGGCGGGTTTAGTAACATCTCTGAACATTCAAAGGGACTATGTCTGTGATACAATATCCACAGTCAACATCTATCTGCAGGTGTTCTGGGAACCGGGATGATGCAAAACTTTTTTTGGTGCATCATTTTGGGTTGTTTAATAAGTCTCTACGGATAAATATATTCTAAATGTAGATTTTGCATATGTTGTTCCATATACCTTATAATTTTATGAAGTACAAAATGTTTTGTATTTGTGTTTTATTTTAAAATTTGCTGTAATTTTTTTTGTTTTCAAGTTATACCTTTACAGATTTAATTATGTTGTATGTCAAGTTGTTTGTGCATTATAGTTGTAACTTTATTGTAAATGTTTAGAATAATGAGGAAGCACAGAATTGTTCTGGTCAAAAAATGTAGAATGCATTTTATTTCGAAAAAAAAGTTAATTTTTCGATAGATGTGAGTGCACCGTCGTAACGTACATGAAAAACAATAGAACTATGGTTCGATCATTTTTCTTTAATCTGCTACCGATTCAACGGTATTCATTTAAAAATGTTAAACTCACACTTTTTTTCAAAAGAGATTTTCACCCCTTTAAGGATGGTACGAGCACACATAAAAACGATATGTATCTTATTTTGCTATACACTACATGATATTCAAAGCCAATCAAAATCTAAGTGTATACCTTGGGTAAATTTACTTGTACAGAAAATCGCAATAGAATGACGATTCATATAAAATTATCATTTCCGATGTCTTTCAACGAATTTAAAATATTTAAGTATACATGACTACGCCCTTTTCACAAGAAAATGAAAGTAGGCCTAGATTTAGAAAGAGCCTATACGACGTACTGTTACACCAAAAGAGGAATTAATTAATTATAAACAAAAAACATTTCGCCACAATGGTGATGCGCCAAATGGAAAGTCCGTTACAATAACAGGACAAATTAGCCTCTGCATTAATAGTTGATGTTATTGTTGTTTATTTATGTATTAGTAAAAAAGTCTAGGGCTGTTGTGTGATCTGACTAAAGCAGTAATTCAGACCACGTAAATTAAATTGTGAACTTGACTAGGTATCGGCAGTTCCGATTCATAGTGTACAATACCTATCCAGAAGATGTAATTTCAGCTATATAGAAACCAATCTGTATAACATTTGAATGCAAATGTAATCTAAAATTGTATCTTATTTATTTAACATGAATTATGTTTAAAAATTGTAAATAATTTCGAATGTTGGTATAGAAGCTAATAGCTAACATAAAAGGACTAGTGAGTCACATGACCAAGTTGAGGAGGAAAAGAGCAGAGAAGGTCTAATGATCTTTTGTCGGTGTCCTTGGTTGGGGTAAGAAGTGAACGGCTACGAGCCGTTTGTGTCCCTGTGATAACGTGGTAGGCAGTAAGAACTTATAGTGTTTGGTGAAAACATTTTGCAACAGTGGAGACGTTTTTTGTTCTCTGTGTGTTTGAATGAACAACTGTATTGATTTTTATACGTCACTTTACTCAACAGACTGTATGAACCAGATAAATGTGAGGAATTAGCCGACATTTAGCGAGTTTAAGTGTACTGGACCATACTTTTACTTACAAAAACATTACCAGTGTGGATACTTACTGTTTGCTAGCGCTGCTATGATAAAATAATGTTCAATTATTTGAATATTAGTTTCTGCACGACAACCAGTTGAGGGAAAGTGTTTGTTGACTACAATAAACTCAAATTGAGTGAAAACTTGTGTCAGGATACATCACTGTTCACACATACTATTCTTTGTTTCTTTCTTGATGTTCCATATTTGTACTTTAAAACTGTTCATAGACTGTTCGATAGGCTGGATAATTATTGAATTTATATAGGGTACCTGGCAACAGCCCACAATCAGCCCCTAGATCAGTCCTCGAGCTGCTAAATGTATTACATGATTGTGTGACTGCCCAATGGTAGTTATAGCAGAGACATGGCTATAGGTTGGTCTCATCAGGGAGTAATCAGTAGTAGCGTCTAAGGTTCAAGACCTGCATTTAGTGAGAGTAATGAGAAGAGGGAATGTGGTCTGGTCCTTTGGGGTAGTTAAATTGTATGGTGGAATGTAGTTCAGGCGGGTTACGTTGTGGGATAGGTATAACGCTGGAGGGTGGTTTTTAGAAACATGGGAGATTCTGGGCATGGACAGCTAGGATGAGTACCAGACTCAAAAGGAGGGAAGAAAGAGAGAAATGGGGAGGGAGGGCAGCCGTGAATTGAAAAGGGATAAAGAGGAGCGGGCTAAACCTGACAGGAGAGATCGAGAGGCTGTTAAAATAGTGCTAGGAGAGGATGTGGAGAGATTTCGAGTGTGGTGTGGGTGGGATGTATTGATTCGGGTGCGGCAGCACGCCAGGGCTGGTGATTAGGGGGGGGGGGGAGTTGGGTTGTTAGAGTCGAGTTTACAGGAAGTATAGGATATATGGAGGTCTTCAGTGTGGGAAAGGAGACGGCAAAAACTGGTGAGCTGGTGAAGGTTTCTTGTAAGGAATTGTAAGTGGGTTGGAAAGCAAGGCAAAGAGCATGCCATTCAATGATTTGGAGCTACCGTCAGAATGTTGGTGGTGCAGATACCCAGTCGGCATTTGCGTAGGAGAGGCAGGTTGGATAAAGCCTATGAAGGTGTGAAGAACATTCGCAGGGTGTAATTCCCATGTTCGGACAGGTAGTAACTATAGTCTATGGTGAGCTTCCTGTTAGATGGTTACTAGGTGGGGTTTCCATGTTAGTTTACGGTCAGAGATTAGTCCAAAATGTTATAGTTTGTTGATTAATTGGGTAGGACAATCATAAATATAAGTTAAAAGTCATGGAGGTGGAACTGCGGGTGGGTCATTTCCCTGGGTTTTGGAGGGATTCATCTTGAGGAGCGATTGGTTGCGCCAGGATGTTAACTGGCCGAGATGGGTCTGGGGGGATCGTAGACATTTCTGGATGTTAAGGTCGAGGGCAAGGAAGGTGGCGTCGACATGCTAGAAGCAATGGAGTGGGGGTAGTGGTTTATGCATATCAGCAGCGTAAAGTATATGTACGAGTAAAAATTTGACATTTTAGTCTTTGCTCGCTATTTTTTCTATTTTCAACAACTGGTTTCAGACTAGCTGCCCATCTTCAGATCATATATTGCAGTTACAGAGTAACCTGTCAGAACAGAAGTATTGGTTCGCTGTCATAACTATGACAATTGAAAATTTAAAAAAAATAGCGATCAAAGGCTGAAATGCCATATTTTTATTCAAAGAACGATCGCGGCTATTCCAATAAGACAGTCATGTCTAGTTTTGATAAATATGTACGAGTGCCTTAGCGTAGCAACCCTACAGCAGTACAGAAGATACGGGAACAGCTATTCTTATTAGCCTCTTGCACATGTTATTGTAGTCGGACGAAGGTGTTATGTGGTATCATAATTACAACATGGGCTGAAGAGGGCACCCTCCGTTTAGCTTGTGTGCGCACCGTGAGGTGGAAGATGTGAAAGTGATCGGACTTTCAATCTTATATTTTATCAAACCATTATATTGTAGGACATGGGTTCTTTATCAAAACTTCATCTACAAAATCACGTCTGCAACCCCTGGAAGCTTCTAATAGGATTTTTGAATCATTCTGTATATATTCATATTTAATACAGCAAAAGTAAAAGTTGTTACCAGAAACCTGGAAATGAACTTGACAGATTTACTTCAGATTCTTACTCGATACTCTTAAATATTCGAATGGACGTAGGCTATATATATATATATTTTTAAATAGTGTGTGTGTGTGTGTGTGTGTGTTTGTTTGTTTGTTTGTTTGTGTGTGTGTGTGTGTGTGTGTGTGTGTGTGTGTGTGTGTGTGTGTGAGAGAGAGAGAGAGAGAGAGAGAGAGAGAGAGAGAGACGTATCCCTTACAGTCAGACAACAATCGCTGTGGGGGTAAGAACTACCTATCTGTCGCAGATCAGGGGATACGATGTCATAAACACTGAGACAGTGAAAAACTGGGGCGTTATGCGTGAAATTTTAATATATTTATTGCTTACTACAATGAAAGTCCTACAGGCGAATCCATTTAAGGAAACCCCTGACATTTGGCAGGGCTGTTGACAGACTTCAACTGCGAAGCGCAAACGGCGAAAACGATAACCGTCTGTAGTGCTATGAAGAGGCGTTGCCTTAGGGCGTTTAAAAATCGCGTTGTAGACACGAGAAGCAACTGTGCCCAGCGTAAAGAAGTTCTCCCGGATCATGTTTATTAGCTGTATACTGTAGTTATGCATGTGGACATTATGCATCATATTTCTTTGTACGACTCTTTCATATTTCAAAGGTGCTTCCACGAATACATGGAAATGAATTTTTTTCGATACTTCGGTACAAAAACAGTTCATTTCTTGTTTTCGGTTCTAACAGAAAACTGCAAAATTAATACTCAGGCAATGCCGGGTCTATCAGCTAGTGCACATGTAACAGGGATATGATGTTAGCAAAAATCTCGAAAAGTTCGTGACCGATTTACTTCAAATTTTTACAGGAGACTGTAATAAACATTCAGACAGATACAGACTATACATTTCTAAACACAATATGCAGGTGTTCTGTAAAAATCCAAGCGAGAAAGAAAATGCTGTGCTTTGCTGTGCGGTTTTGTTTTCTTCCTCACAGTTTTTTTTATTTACCTATTTCAATTTATTTACTTTCAATTCGTGCCGACGCAGGTACCTCAGTAGTGAAAAGACAATATGAAAATATGTTTGAGGCGACTTTCGTTTCAGTAATGACGATACGAATTTAAGGACAAACAAACACAGTCCCCGAGCGGAGAAAATCTCTGATACGGCCGGAAATCGAACCCAGGCCCCTTTGGTTAGCAATCTGCAGCGGTGACCGCGCAGCTACCGAGGCGGGCTTTCCGCGTAGCTGGTTTTCACAGTAAACAGACTGTGAGTCACAGGGAAGAACAGATGGACAGAGACGGGGTCGGGGGGGGGGGGGGGGAGGGAGGAAGAGAAACCATAGAGAGGGGAGAGGTGCAGAGAGAGAGAGAGAGAGAGAGAGAGAGAGAGAGAGAGAGAGAGAGAGAGAGAGAGAGAGAGAGAGAGAGAGAGAGAGAGAGAGAGAGAGGGGGGGGGGGGAGTGGGGGGGCCAAGGAGGAAATGAAGATGTGGTGTCATTGCAATCGATACCACGGGAGGCGTCGCCCCGGCGTTAGTTCGCAATACGTCGCAAGAATTCCGCGGACACCGACAGTGGTCGCGCAAGACGACGACGCAGACAAACGGTGCACGCTTGACGGATCCGGCCTCCATAGGCGACCTCTGCGGGCAGGATGAAGTTCGGCCAAGGGACAGTACAGTTGGTCGTGGGCTAGAGAAGAGATTGCATCGCGTGCTGCCTACCAGACTGTGTGTGTGTGTGTGTGTGTGTGTGTGTGTGTGTGTGTGTGTGTGTGTTGCTGTAGAAGATTGCTCTGAAAATTTGACTTGGATACAGTATTGTACTACCGGATGAATCAAAGTTAAGCCTTAACTGCTGTTTATTGGTGCGCATTAATTATTTTGCTCTCGTCCACGCATTACGGCTACAGTTGCTACTCCTGGCCACCTGTCTTCCAATGTTGGCACACGGAGGGAGAGGGAGAAGGGCGAGTGGATAAAGAGAAGGGGAAGGATGAGTAGACGGACAACGAGAGGGGAGGGGGATGAAGTGGAAGAGATAGACAGAGAGAGGGAAGAGAAGGGGATTGGGACGCACTGTGTGTATTTAGCAACAGCAATGCGCTTCCTTGCTCTCTAGTCTAGGATGTGGAAGATGATGATGATTTGGGTTGAGGTGGCGCTCGATACCACGGTCATCAGCGCCCTGACGAAAAGTCAACATGAAATATAATGGCTGGTCCCCACATGCGGAGCAGTTTATAACGAACTAAAGTCTGCCGACCTTCCCCACCAGTTTAGGGATGAGGCCTGATACTTCACAAAATTTCACCACTCTGTTAACACTGATATCGGTATCTGCGAGGACGGTGGGCAGATCTCCAGCGAGACCAAGGGCTGCCCTATTATCAGTATACAGGACACGCGTAGCCACAATATGCTGAACTGTAAGTGGCACGCCACAAACTTCACAGAAAAGTGGATCCTCCTCCCGGAGGGGGAAGCCATGTGTGAAAGGGCTACGCCCTATGCGCAATCTGGTGAGCAAAACCTCCATCCAGCGGCAAGGCTGACACGAAGGCCGCCAAGCTTTTATGGTCGGTTTGAGCGACCGCAGTTTGTTGACCAGACACCTGCAACCGTTCAATCTCCCACTGATGCATGATGCATCTGTCAGAAAATGAGGCAATGGCGTGCGACGGGATGGGACATTGATGGACAGCACCATCCCAACATGCCTCCTTGGCAGCTTTATCAGCCATGTCGTTACCCTCTGTCCCAACATTGCCAGGTATCCAGCAAAAGATCACCACCTTGCCACGGCTTTGGAGCCGCTACAAGGAGTCGTGGATGAGCTGAATCAGCGGTTCTACCGGATACATTTGGTGAAGCGCTTGCAGTGCACTACGAGAGACGGAAGACAAGAAAAATCGTACGGTGATGTCTGTGAACCCTCTCCAGTGCCATTAGAATGCCATATAATTCCGTATCATAATTTGTAAATTGTTCTGGAAGACGCACTTTAAAAACCCTACCAGGGAAAACCAAACAACAACCGAGAGCATTCCTCTGCTGGGATCCATCAGGATATGCACGAGGAGGACGAGATTAGTGTGCAACGTCCCGTCGTCAACGTCATCAGAGACTGAGCGGGATCTCGGATTAGGAAATGATTGGGGAATAAGTCGGCCGTGCCCTTTCAAAGGAACCATCCTAGCATTTGCTTGAAGCGGCCTAAGGAAATCAAGGGAAGCCTAAATCAGGATGGCTGGTTGCGGGTTTGAACCATCGTCCTCCCGAATGCGAGTCCAGTGTGCTAACCACAGCGCCACGTCGCTAAAAGATAAAATCGCTCTCTCTTCCTCTCTCCTCCCCCCCTCTCTCTATCTCACCACCCGAACTATCACACTAACTCACACCATGTGAGTTAGCGTTAAAATGGTGAAATGTTATATAACTGTCAATTAAAACAAAAATGCCTTTTACCTGTGTGCCATTTCAAACAGGTACCCCACTCATACAATTATAGTTGGCGGTGACTTCTATCTACCTTCGATATGTTGGCAAAAATATATGTTTAAAGTCGGTGGCAGGCATAAAGCGTCGTCCGAAATGCAGACGACCTCGTACGACAGCATGAGAACTGCCTGTTGAGATGTGTAACAGCTGAGCTATATCCATCTGCGATTGCTGCGAATCAGTTCCTAGATTGACTGGACACTGTCGTCTGTGTTCGATGTCGGCGATCAGCATGACCCATGGCCGGCCAGTGTGGCCGAGCGGTTCTAGGCGCTTCAGTCTGGAACCGCGCGACAGCTACGGTCGCAGGTTCGAATCCTGCCTGGGGCATGGATGTGTGTGATGTCCTGAGGTTAGTTAGGTTTAAGTAGTTCTAAGTTCTAGGGGACTGAAGACCTCAGATGTTGAGTCGCATAGTGCTCAGAGGCATTTGAACCAAGCATGACCCATGTCAGCACGAGCTCGGTCAGATCGTTGACACCATTCCACTACGGCTGGACATAACATTGCATTTGGCCCATATATTGCCAGAATTTCACGACGAATCTGTGCGCAGTTCAGTCGTTTTGCCCACAAAAATCGTACTGCCCTAGTACGTCAATTTTGGAGAAAGCTTACAGATGCTGCGTCACTTCGCTTGCGGGGTTCCGTATCGCTACAGAAAAGCGTACTCAGCCAACTCAGAACATGTACTGTCTTCTGATAATGCGTCACTCCTGTCGTGTAATGGTCTTCGCGTAGGGCGACATGTGTAACTTACTTCATGAAGTCCACACGTATTACCGGAAATTTCGATTTACTGCATTGGGCGTCAACAGAACACAGAAAAATAAGCTACCAAATACAGGTGAGAAATATACAACTGCAGAAATGTTGCAAGAATGGAGCATACCGTACCGCTGTGCAAATGACACTATCTTCTCCAAACGTGGAAGACAGAAGGTTGTACACTTACTTGTGTGCAGGGCGCACTGTACAGCCGCATAGGACGGAGGAACCCGGCTTTCCCTAATGAGCCAGCAGGCTGACTGCGTGTGTCGACAGCGGGCAGCGTAGTGGCGACCAGACTAAACAGTTTACGCGCTGCTGGCGCCACGCCGGCGTTTCGCATTTATTCACGGCAGTCTTCTGATCGCGAACCGCCCTACCGAGTCGAGAAAGATCTGTTCGCGAGTCATCATCTCAACACACACTCCATTACGAACAGCGTTCTAAGAGACTCAGATTAATAAGAAGTGCTGTGAAGCCATACCATCAAGCGATTGCAAAAAACACTATACTTAGGCTACAAAATGTAGTACTCGAAGTAAAAATCAATTAAGTAACTTCAGTAACCAACCACTCAGTCAATTTGCATTTCAAATAATGATTTTACTCTGGTGTGGAGCCACAGTCACATAAAACTTTTTGAAAGATATAACTACCATTTGTAAAAATTGGTATATATAACGGAAGATAAATATCTTGACGATGACTTGAGTAGAGCTCGAGTTTAATGATCTTTGGTACTAGTAACATTTTAAAATGGCCTAAGGCCGAAATCTAGATAGTGGAATAAAACCTGTTGTACAGTCAAACGGCGGTTATATCTTCAAAAAATGCATTTCATATGTTTTGGAACATTGTTCGAGGAAAAACAGCGATCTTTATAATGTTATAACTTTTTTCAGTACACACCATCACGGTTGCATTTACGCTGTTTATTTTTATTCTTACATCACCGGTTTAGATCTTCGAAGACGATCTCTTAGAAATGGGGTCTCCATCTACGGCCCGCGGGCCGAAACCGGCCCGGGAGGGCCAGCAAACCGACCCGCGTTAGCTGGTCGGACATACCCGGTATCCGGCCCGCCAAATATTTGAGGTGGTACCTATACTGCCAACAATTGAGTTTCGTGGCCTGTCGCAGCCAATACACCGCGACATTGGATTTGCTACTGGCTACAAGACTACATAACTAAACTTATTGTTGCGCCGCTTGAAATAACAATGCGTTGACATACTCCACCTCCGTTACATCTTGCAGTAATAGCGTTGCTAACAATGATTTTGAGATTTTGTTAACTTTGCAGGACGCTTTCGTGAAGAATGTGCAGTGACATAATTTTTGTCGGTGAAATTCACCAGAGTAAAATACTCCAGAATTTCGGTCATGTAGTCCAGCAATCAAACTTATGTAATTAAATAAAAATCGTAGTTCGTTTCAGCCCTAGCTATTCCCACAACCTTAGATTTTTGCGATTTCATCTTTCCTTTAGCCTTACATTACGGTGATCATGGAGTGCTAGGGTGCTTTAATCCCACTACGTAGATCTTGGCCTTCATGACTAAGTGTAGGAGTCAATGTGGCCCGCGTACTAAAAAGTTTGGAGACCCCTGTCTTAGAAGATCTAAACCGGCCACCTAAAAATAAAAATACACAACTTAAATGCGATCACGGCTGAGTGTACTGAAATAAATTTGCCTTACAATTTGACATTTTATGCGAGGTATTTTTCCCTTATTTTTCCGAGTCAATACCTAGTTACTCATTGGCCTAGGGCAATACGGAAATGCCTGGCAACTTAATGCTCAAACTTGTCGTTCAAGCAAAAGATACAACGGGCTTTACCTTAAAAAGTATGGCCAAATTTTGTTCGTCAAAAATTTTCTTTGGGAGCCGAGTTTTCAGATGCAGCTAAAGAAGGAGGGGCTCGCACTTGTCCACTTTCAGGACCACCGTGAAGGCGTCAGAACGTGTTTACGTGATAGGATTTGTCAGCCACCAGGGTAGGTGGCATGCCGTAGGAGGGAACTTGAATGGTGTGGCCGTAGAAGATTAGAGAAGCTTGCCGTTTTTCAGCGAGCAAACGTCTTAAGTATCTAGTGCTCACGTGTCTTAACAACTCGATTAATCAACATTAAGAAAGTACGACTGCTGTTAAGTAGCCTCTTTGTATTTTGACAGCGCTATAGACTAATTACTATCACTGACAGCGCTCTGCGCTCTCGGTAAGAGACTCTGTGGTTGGACGGACTAGCAGTTAGCGAGCGAATGGCTTCGACGTGTGTCCTTCGTGGAGACTCAGTGTTGGTAGGACCATGTATTGTAAAATAAGGATGGATGTAGTTGGTAATGTTTGGGTAGTGGAATTATTGATAACTATATAATTTTTGAAACTTGATGTCACATGAATAAGGTAAAATCTGCTAAATACATTGTTTGCTCTTCAACAAAATCTTTCTTTTACTGACTATGTGCCTACTAGTAGTTAGAGCCTATAGTAGTTGACGATGATGAGGTCTCAAACTCGGAGGAGCGTAGGGGACGATGTGGGAATTCGTTGATTCTGAGTTTTAATTTTAAACTTTTTGTGTGACTTCGCGTTCTGTTGTATAGGCATCCATGCTGCTATCACTTGGTTCCGAAGTTCATCTGAGTGGTTGGCATTGGGTCGCAGCGCTGCACCCATCGTTTCACCGCGTCCCACACATTTTCGACTGGCGACACGTCCGGATATCTGGCGGACCACGTCGTGCATTGTCTTGCTGAAAAATGGCGTCTGGTATGTTTTGTAGGAAGGGTATGGCTACGGGTCGCAGGATGTCATTCACGTAGGCCACACTGTTCATAGTGTCCTGAACCCCCAGCAGCTGTAATTTATGGTTGTACCCAATAGCATCCCACACCAAAAGACCTTGACTGGGAGCTGTCTGTCTTGTGAAAATGCAGTCCCTGTGATGCCGCTACACCTGTCTGCGGCGAACCAAAACGTTGCCATCATTTTTAAACAAGCAGAACATGGATTCGTATGAAAACACTGTCTGATGTCATTCTTACTCCCAGTGACGTCATTCCATTTACCATTGCCATTTAGCATGTTTCTTCACTTTCGCCAAAGGTAGGTGGAGAAGTGGACGACGCGTAGGGAGCCCATGCCGTAATAAACGGCGACAGACTGTCACCCCTGATAGTGTACGGTGTGTTACATTGTTGGCGGCTGGGCCGGCCGCGGTGGTCTCGCGGTTCTAGGCGCGCAGTCCGGAACCGTGCGACTGCTACGGTCGCAGGTTCGAATCCTGCCTCGGGCATGGATGTGTGTGATGTCCTTAGGTTAGTTAGGTTTAATTAGTTCTAACAAGGAGAATGCTCGACCGTGGGGTCGGGGATTTGTCCGCAATTTTGTGTGGTGAAAGAGGACCTCTAACACCTCAGGTGGTTAAAATATTAGGACGGACTGCTAGGAAAATGCCGTGAAAAATCGATCGAATGTTTCTTAGGTGCCTTATGAGTATAAAATGTTAGTCCACTGCCGAGCCGCCTTCTGGCCTACATGGTTAGCGCTCGGACCCATATGCCAAAGGTCTCGGGTTCGATTGCTCCTCCGGCACTTTCTTTTCTATTGCTTGCAAAATTGCAGCGCATGGTTACAGGAGAATCGTGACATTAATTCCCGGGAAGATTCATTCTATAATTCACCATCAATTATCGTTACCGATATTCCTAGACATGATTCAATATGCCTGGTTTGCCTCAAAATTGTCACAAACTCGAAACATTTTCGTAAATGTTAATGGGGCATGTTTTTGTCAGATTTATTGCAAACGCCCTGTGATTGTAAAAAAATCCGCTTTTATATTTTGCCCAAGATGTCGCAAAAAATTATTGCTTTGTTTGTTTTAAAGATAATTAACACTGAGGTTCTTGTTTATAATTATTATATGTACAAAAATTGAATGTTTTCCAATCGACTTTGTTATTCTGATTAAAAAGGCAATGTTTCTCCTCATATAATTTACAATGAAAAATGGAAAACCCACCGCCATGAATTGTGTTGTTGGACAAAAAGAAAATAATTTTTATTCAATCAATTTGTTAAAGATAATGTGGGTTTTTGAAACTTTCTGAATAAATGGTGGAACAGCCAAAGAAAATGAAACAGAAGGGAAAAAAAGTGCCAGAGGAGGAATCGAACACGAGATCTCTGGCGTAAGACTCCAAGCCCTAAACACCTAGGCCAGACGGCGGCTCGGCAGTATACTATATTTCATACTCATAAGGCACCTAAGAAACTTTGGATCGATTTTTCCCGGGATTTTCCGGATAGTGCGTCCTAATATTTTAACCACGTGAGGTGTTAGGGGTCCTCTTTCACCACACAAAATTACGGACAAATCCCCGACCCCACGGTCGTGCCGTCTCCTTGTAAGTTCCAGGGGACTGATGACCTCAGCAGTGAAGTCCCATAGTGCTCAGAGCCATTTTTGTTGTACTGTTCCAATGTAGCGCCAGAGCCGAGAGGACGCAGATATGTCCGGCAATGCCATCATTCCGATGGGGTGTCGATCTTCTCGGGGGATGGGGGGGTGTCTGGGTGGTACGACCTGGCCTATCTCGTAGTGTTCTACGGCCTTCCGTGAACCACCCTGCACACACCCTTTGGACTGTCAAAACACTTCGTCCCACACGAGCACGAATTTCCCGGATGGGAAATGCCAATAATGCGCCCTGTTTCAAAACTCACTGACTTTACGTTATGGTTCGCGCATAACCCTGCGATGCATTCTACACACCTGTCCAAGTCACACTGACCCACAACCTTCGGTTCATAGAGACAACGAGAGCCACAGGCACATTTTACCGGTAGGTGGTGTTGCGCCGCGATACCGATGTTGACCTTGAACCTGCGAGCCGACATAATTCAAATGCTGTTCATTTCTGCAGAACATACTAATGTACCTGTCCTGTGAATATGAACGTCCTATCTCTAATCGAACAAGACGTGCTGTTTATTTCTCAACATGAGTTTTTTTACACAAAGCTTCCTTGTGCACCACTGTGCCACTGTTCGTCCCCGGTAGCTGAGTGGTACCGCATTCTTAGCTCAGTGGTAGAGCACTGATCTCGTAAACCAGGGGTCGTGAGTTCGACCCTCACAGAAGGCATTCATTTTGGCCGGCACGGTAGCTCAGCGTGTTCGGTCAGAGGGTTAGCAGACCTCTATAATAAAAAAATAGAATAAAAAAATGAGTTAATCGATCACCAACGAACTTAAAACGGATGTCTTACGACGTCCGCCCCGAGCAGATGCAACGAAACGAAAGCGAACAAAATGAGATTTAAAAGAGAAAAAAAAAGTGGTCAGCGCGACAGAATGTTTCTCCGCTCAGGGACTGGGTGTTGTGCTGTCCTAATCATCATCATTTTCGTCCCCATCGATGCGCAAGTCGCCGAAGTGGCGTCAAATAGAAAGACTTGCACCCGGCGAAACGGTCTACCCGACGGGAGGCTGTAGTCACACGACATTATTATATACTGTGCCCCTTCGTGAAAATCAGATCAAAATCCCTACGGTAGTTCCTGAGATTTCTGACATTTAGAGTGCAATGTACGCTTGTAATCGCAAAAATATTTCTATGTGATATAATTACAAATTAAGTATTTTCGGAATTTTTCCTTTACTAGTTGTGTGAAACCTTGGTTCTTGTCAAATTTCGTGATTCTATGTCAACGGGAGGCATCCTAAAGGATTTGATGAGCGAGTTTGCATCAGTAAATGAGTGTATCTTTTTATTGCATTGTCTTATAAGCTTAAATTTTTTTGCATCGCCAAAGGACCGTAGACCTTAGTGTGTGACAAAAATATCAATTTGGTACGTTCTGAGCAAAAGGTGTCCTAAGAGACGGACAGACAGAAACACAGACAAGAAAGTGATCCGTTTATATAGGGCGAAGGGGGAGGGGAGGGGGGGACAAGAAAACAAGTAAACAGTCAGTTAAAGGAACCAGTGGATATTAATCACCAAGAACAGATTAAATACAAAGTAGCCTTGTCACATTAAAGAACGACAGCAACGCACAATTCTACATTACTTTTCGATAAGCCGCCGTTCTGGGAGAAAAGTTAATAACATAAGAAACACTATAAAACAAGGGATAACAGATAGCCCAGGTGGTAGAGAGCTATTTTCAGTGGAACAGGATGAACTGTTGGGAGTATGTAACAAGAGAGATCGTGGCTGGCCGTGAGAAGTACAGAGTGCACTTTTCAGCGGGAAAGCACGCCAGTGCTTACGACGTGAGCTGCGTGGTCGCAGCGCAAGCCGCATACTCGAGTAATACAGGCGGTTTCAGCAGGCACGAGCGCACTGTCGCGTACGACCTAGCTGTTACTGGTCCGAATTAACACCACACTGGTTCCGAGGTGATGCAAGTCAGTTCATTTCTATACGTGAAAATGCAGCCAGCGTGTATTTGTGCTCGCAAAACTCAGAAAGCAGTCACTGGATTGACTACAAAATTTGACACAACATTGTATTCAGATACGCTCGCGCTTTTATATAATGACTGGAGCGCCATACCCAATACAAATATTTATATTTTATATAAATAAAAATTTAAATTTAAGTTTCTTTAAAATTTTAAATCCCCGAAAGTCTTTCACTGATTGCTTCGAAATTTTGACTCCAACGCTGCGTTCGAACATACGTATGTTTTTATATATCCATTTGTAAATATATTTATACATAGATTACTTTTACAGACGTGTGGACAAGTACAAGCTATATATTTTCTCATATATTTAATGTATAATAATGAAAAGTTGTTAGCAAAAATCTCTCAAGTTCTTGCCCGATACTCTACCAATCATTCAGGCTACAGAATCTGATTTTGCAATAACAATAATCAATGCTCAAGGTCAGAGAGGGGGGAGGGGGAGAGATTGACAGCGGGATGGGAGATAGCGGAAAGGAGGCGCTGGACAGATAGAGGAGCTGGAGGAGAGGGGGAGGAGAAATGTACAAAGGGAGACGGGGGGGGGGGGGGGAGGAGGAAGGGATCAGGACGTGTATCTAATTCACATACAAACTAGAAACGTGTGCTCTCTCTTTTTTCTCCATTTAACCAGGCGGCCACAGCAAAGTGTGGCCGGGTGCAGATAGTGTTAGATAAATTGGCAGCAAATTCTGAGACATCGTCGCGAAAAAACACAGTGACCCGTATACGTAATACGTTTCTTTTAATTTGCGTCTGTGGTCACAACCATAGACGTAAATTAAAGGAAAGTCGTAAGATTTGTAACGATGTCGTACCGTCTGAGGTCCGCAACAGAATGGGATCGGAAAGCGTCTCTCCGTGGTTTTATGGACTCGGGAGGCAGCACAGTAGTGAGCTGACACAGAGAGATTGTCGAGTGTAGTTCGTGTAACCAACTTTAGCGGGAGGGAGGGGGCGGGGGGAAGTAATAGCGGTTTCTGCGGCTTTCGGCGGGCGAGATCTCCTGGCGTTAATGTTTGTCGTCGCGGCGCCAAGGGAACGACTGCGCTAGGATAGCGTCGACGACGGCGTGTCTGCAGTGGAAATTTGAATGCAACGGTTCCCAACCGATTTACGCCATCTTGTGACTTTCTTAAAATGTAACTGATTGGCGGATTTTTAAAAATGTCTGATCCATCCACCCATTGATCCTGCACTTGGCAACACACCGGTGGGTCCAAATGGCAGAGGAAATTTGATATTAATGCATAAACTTGCCGATTACGTCTATCGACTTGCCTTTTTTAACTATGCGATAGGCCCGAGATAACTATCATTACAAGCGAATTACCTTCTCTCGGAGCAGGCACACTACTTTCCTCCGAGTCTACAAAACCACAAAGAGACTCTGCGAAGCCCATTCCGCTGCGATCGTTACAGATCTCACGATTATAGTGCGGAATTTGCCGTCATTTTTATTTGACATGAATTGGCTCCAATCGCCTTCGTCTTGTATCATTTCAGATCAGCAGCAGTTAGATGGTGCCGCGACTCAACTCTCGTGCCTACTTCGCCCGCCGCTATTACGATGAATACGCAGTGTGCGCTGCGAGCTGGCGGTACGTATCACATCCACCGATGTTGACGTCGTAAGAACTGTCGCGCTTGCTCCACTTTGTGTCTGTATCCTGTACTGCCAGTCACGATCTCTCTTGTTAGTCTCAGCCGTTCATCTCGTTTCACTGGATACAACTTTATAACTGCACGACGTGCTTTCTTTCTTTCATAATGTTTCTTATGTTATTAAGGACGACTCACCGACGAGTAATCCAGAATACTGAAATCGTGTCGTTTCGTAGTGTAACAAGGCCACATCTCATTTCATCTGTCCTTGACGATCAGTATCCATTGATTCCTTTAACTGCTTCTCCGTTGCTTGTTTGTAGCTTCCTCCTTCCCCCAGTCCGTTTTTAATATAATTTGTTCTGGCAGCAGAAATACGCGTCGTGCGAAAAGGTGTCCGTTGTGTCCACGGTCAGCGGACAGAGGGTTTGCAGGTATGAATTTTTTTATCTGCTAACAGGGAAATTTTAACTGTCAGGACAGTTGATTCCTTTACTTAATTTACATTTTGCCGAAATATAAGCGCTGCAAGTCAAACAATATATTACTTCCTCCTACCGTATATCTCGCGAAAAGGCCGTGAAGGTAAAATTAGAGAGATTCCAACTCTCACGGACGCTTAACGAGAATGGTTTTTCCCGCGAACAATTGGCGACTGTAACAGGAATTATGCTGACACAAATTCGTATCAATCAAAACGTATTAACAACTCCAAGAAATGTTGAAACAAGAAAAAAAAATGTTGAAATGGGTGTGAATTCTTAAGGGACCAAACTGCTGAGGTCATCAGTCCCTAGAGTTACACACTACTTAAACTAACATATGCTAAGAACAGCACACACACCCATGCCCGAGGGAGGACTCGAACCTCCGCCGGGAGGGGCCGCGCATTAAAGCAGGACGTGAAAGAGAGAGAGAGAGAGAGAGAGAGAGAGAGAGAGAGAGAGAGAGAGGGTTTGAAGGAAGCAAATTCTCTAAACTGCTCACGCCTGGGATGGTTACATTGTAAGACACACATGAATTCCTCCTTTCAGCTCCTTTCCTCCCAGGCTGAGCTTGTTTTCCATTTTTTACGAACTCATTGTGTACATGTACATCCATACTCGGCAAGCCGTCGTATGATGTGTGGGACACATTCGCACATTGTGCCTGGTCACTGTGACATTCGCAAAAACTGTTGCTTGTCATCAGGAGTCTGGGCTTGCAGCCATTTCAGGCGGTACGGTTTCAGCTTCAATCGCTTCCTAAGATGTTGCAAACGGTTGATTGTGGTTCGTGAACTTCAACGGGCTACGCGCGTACCTCACCCGCACGTGGTCAACAGTTTCTTCACTCACTTCAGGCCGGTCTGTTGATTCAACTTCGCAAAGACAGCCTGAAGCTTTAAATTGCGCATACCATCGCCGAATGTAGTTGGTGGCCGACTGTTTAATTTCGTTCTGAAATGTCATCACACTGCTACGGCCTAGTGACATGAATCCACTTCAGGCCCGACATCCGCTTTGTGGGCGCCTGTCACCAACTGCTCACAGCTGCTCTCTCGTGGCAGAAATCTTAAGTGCGCCAACGGTACGAAACTCAGTTTTTCTATATGGATGTTGAGTCTTGTTACAATTAATGTAGCTACAGTGAATTTATGAAATCGGTTCAGTCACTTACAATAACCTTTTACGCCCTACTTATTAATCGGTTTTCGCTGTGTGCGAGTCAGAATTTATTTAAAAGCTGTGATTAATATGTTAACCACCACCACGCATAAAAGAATCTTTGCACAGTTCCAGTGTTTCATTAGTCTAATGCTAAAAGAATACAGTGATGCTCTTTCTGTAGTTCTTTATTCTCTGTGAGCATAAAACGTGACTTAATGGTTCTAAGACAGCCATTTTGTGACAAATGAAATGTAATTATTCTGTACCAAAAAACCATGGAAAAATATGGGTACAGTCATTCTGGTGAGAATTCCTCAGTTTCCTGTGAACTAATTTTGTAGTTTGAAATTTCTTGATTAATCATCATCTATTTTTTTTTTCAAGAATTTGCGAATCAATGTGGAATGATATCGTCGACAGCTCGCCGTTTGGCCAAACGCCGCCTGCAACTTCAGATCAAGTCTGAAATTTTACTACTGATTTAAAAAAAAAAAAAAAAAAAAGATTTAATTATTTTTACGGAGACCAAACATTGTGGACTCTTCTCTGAAAGCCATCGTTATGCATAGTATTCCTGCGCGCATTCCACATTAATGTGATTGGAGTCACCACTTGCAATATTTAATTCAAAATAGAATCAAAATTAATATTCGAGAGGTAAATTCTAACGAGAACTATATTTTTTAAGAAATAATAACAATAACAATAATAATAATAAGTTTTTTAAAAAATCTCATACATTTTGCTTGACTATTCGGTAATTTCCAAGAATGATTTCTTATCGAAGTAGCGGGGTCCAAAAGATACATATCGAACGTTCAATCCTAGAACGATCATGCGACTCTGGTGGCGGGCGTTATGTTAAATTATTTGTGATCGTCATTATCTGTTTTCCGTCGTTCCCTTACTTGCTCTAAGTTACATACTTGTGCGAATTATTTGTGGGCCGCTAGGGAAACACAGACGATTTATGTCGGTAGTGAGTGGGATGTCTGGTTTTCTTGACGTTTCTTCGGCGGATTCTGTCACATGGAAAAAATCTAATTCCATGCTTACCCAGCGTAGAATATTGTTTCACTTTTTGTCGCAAATATGGAGTGCTACCGGACGGGGTAAGGAGCGACAGTGTAGACTGTGGTGGTGCGAAGTGTGTAAAACTTCGTAAGAAGAGTTTCGATGTTGAAATACCGTCACAATTTCATTGCGGACAGTGCGAAAAACGAACGAGTATCAGGAAGAATACAAGGTTCGACTCTTCCAAATTATCCACCCAGACCAGGGTAATTTTTGTATTGCGTGACATTGGCAGAGTTTACCGAGGCTATGGCAAAAAGGGAAATATTCCCGTAGCGTACACATCACATGGACTTTCACATGACGACAACACCGACGACGAGTAAGGTAAGTCGTCTCCTTTGTAATTATAAGTATCTTTGCAACGCTCTTCTTTTGTTGTTACTGTAGTGACCACCGTGAACGTACTCATAAATATCTATGAAGATGGTATATATACACTCCTGGAAATTGAAATAAGAACACCGTGAATTCATTGTCCCAGGAAGGGGAAACTTTATTGGCACATTCCTGGGGTCAGATACATCACATGATCACACTGACAGAACCACGGGCACATAGACACAGACAACAGAGCATGCACAATGTCGGCACTACTACAGTGTATATCCACCTTTCGCAGCAATGCAGGCTGCTATTCTCCCATGGAAACGATCGTAGAGATGCTGGATGTAGTCCTGTGGAACAGCTTGCCATGCCATTTCCACCTGGCGCCTCAGTTGGACCAGCGTTCGTGCTGGACGTGCAGACCGCGTGAGACGACGCTTCATCCAGTCCCAAACATGCTCAATGGGGGACAGATCCGGAGATCTTGCTGGCCAGGGTAGTTGACTTACACCTTCTAGAGCACGTTGGGTGGCACGGGATACATGCGGACGTGCATTGTCCTGTTGGAACAGCAAGTTCCCTTGCCGGTCTAGGAATGGTAGAACGATGGGTTCGATGACGGTTTGGATGTACCGTGCACTATTCAGTGTCCCCTCGACGATCACCAGAGGTGTACGGCCAGTGTAGGAGATCGCTCCCCACACCATGATGCCGGGTGTTGGCCCTGTGTGCCTCGGTCGTATGCAGTCCTGATTGTGGCGCTCACCTGCACGGCGCCAAACACGCATACGACCATCATTGGCACCAAAGCAGAAGCGACTCTCGTCGCTGAAGACGACACGTCTCCATTCGTCCCTCCATTCACGTCTGTCGCGACACCACTGGAGGCGGGCTGCACGATGTTGGGGCGTGAGCGGAAGACGGCCTAACGGTGTGCGGGACCGTAGCCCAGCTTCATGGAGACGGTTGCGAATGGTCCTCGCCGATACCCCAGGAGCAACAGTGTCCCTAATTTGCTGGGAAGTGGCGGTGCGGTCCCCTACGGCACTGTGTAGGATCCTACGGTCTTGGCGTGCATCCGTGCGTCGCTGCGGTCCGGTCCCAGGTCGACGGGCACGTGCACCTTCCGCCGACCACTGGCGACAACATCGATGTACTGTGAAGACCTCACGCCCCACGTGTTGAGCAATTCGGCGGTACGTCCACCCGGCCTCCCGCATGCCCACTATACGCCCTCGCTCAAAGTCCGTCAACTGCACATACGGTTCTTGTCCACGCTGTCGCGGCATGCTACCAGTGTTAAAGACTGCGATGGAGCTCCGTATGCCACGGCAAACTGGCTGACACTGACGGCGGCGGTGCACAAATGCTGCGCAGCTAGCGCCATTCGACGGCCAACACCGCGGTTCCTGGTGTGTCCGCTGTGCCGTGCGTCTGATCATTGCTTGTACAGCCCTCTCGCAGAGTCCGAAGCAAGTATGGTGGGTCTGACACACCGGTGTCAATGTGTTCTTTTTTCCATTTCCAGGAGTGTGTATATATATATATATCTTCTTCTGTGCAGATGCACAAACAGCGTCTGAACTCTTACGGGAATCGGCACTAAGCCGCGAGTAATGAGTGTAATGGGCAGGGACACTATGAACATACTGCGGAAGAATCAGTTGCGAATGTGGGCCTCAGGTGAGGCGTGCCAGAGATAAGTCCCTGCAGTCGCATTATCCTCTGTGTCCTCGGTGGCTCAGATGGATAGAGCGTCTGCCATGTGAGCTGGAGCTCTCGTGTTCGAGTCCCGGTGGGGGTACACATTTTCAACTGTCCCCGTTGACTTATGTCAACACCTGTATGCAATTAGGGATATCCACTTCATTGTACTCATAAATATCATTGTACTCATAAATCCCGCCACCAGAGTCGCATGATCGATTTAGGATCGCACGTTCGATATGTATCGTTTGGACACGATAGGCAATGATTCTTGGAAGTTAACGACTATTCGGTCAGACGTGTCACCCTGAAAACTAAATGGGTAGTGAAAATACGTTGAGCAGCTGCACACTGCATTCAGGCTTCCCAGACAGAAAATGAAATCTGTTCTCGGTAGATGCTCTCTATTAGTTGCGCCACATTTGCGCCAGATCGCGTTGTCGCTGTCAAACGAACGCGAAAGCGCTGACTCACGTTTGCGGCGCTCGAACGATCCGGACGCCACTTGCTTCCGAAATAACGGTCTCGTGTTCTCTGCAGACCGCAGCTCTCCCCAACCGAAGTGGCGCAGTGGTTGAGTCGCTCCATTCTGGGGACAGCAGTTCGAATCCTCCTACGCTCATCTAGAATGGTTACCCTAAGCCGTCATCAAATGGGATGTGTTTGTCATCGTGAAGCTTGTCAGACATCTTGTCCGTCGACGTTGCTGCACGCTCTGAAACGACCTGCTACATCTCGCCGAACGTGCTCATCGTGATTTGCGACCACGGTGCTCTCCAGCGGCATTCTGCGGCATATAACGCGTAGATCAGATGATTTCTTTGCGCAAGTAAAGTAGCTACGTTAACTCTGTTGGCGATTGTCGAAGAGAAGCGGAGGAAATCGTGAACAAGATTCTGCACTCGTCGATGGGTTGAACGATCTGACATACATACTAGTGAAAGTTATTCATTATTTCAACTGAATCTAAATTCCAGTTTACATTTTAAACTGAATATGATTAGTGTCTAATGTCAGTTTGCGCGTGCACAACATCCATATTCTCGGCGTTGCGTTGACTGTTACCATCATTCGTAGAAACGTACTTCTTCACATAGATTTCAAGATCGAGACTCGATTTGTAATTTCGTTTGAATGGAAGAGGAGACGTTTTCGAAGCTGCTCACCATAACTGAAGAATATATTTAGAGGGAAGGTACAAACGTGAAACATCCCATAAACGCAGGAGATAGGTTCATGTATTTTACACAAACCTGCATAATAGCAAAACTTCTATTGTGTAACTCGTGTTTTCTTTCTGTCATAGACTGGCATGTACGTTAGGGTTTCAGACCACTGGAGAAACATTCCAGTCGTTGGATCTAGCAACACGAATTGCAGAAAATTTTAGCAAGAAAGGCCAAGAATCTTTCAGGAAACAAAGGTGAAAAAAAATTGGAAGGAGATGAATGGAATCTGCTACCTTTCTCTCCACAGCTCAAGACGCTGTAAACAATGCTACAGCTTCGATACGACAGCCAAGTCTCCGTATGTGGTATATATTGTGTAAATATTGTATTTAAAAATATCATTATCTGATACTTAACTATGACAAACTGTACCACAATGACGCTTTTTGATAAATATTCATTATGCCGTAGCACCGAAACGGCATACTTTCGTAGCACACACGTCGTAACACATTTAATACAGGGAGCTTTTCTCTACAGGCATGTCATTTCCTGCCATTTAATTATACGAGACAGTAGCTGAAACGACGCGTTTTCGAGAGATCCTCAGTTCGCTGCTGCTTCGAAACAGCTTGCATTCATACCTCGTACTCTTAACTCAGTTTAATATGGCAGCTCGTCTGTTCTGCTTGTGACATAAAAGCGATGTCGCATCTCATTGGCCACGTTGCTCTCAGCGAGGCAAAAATCTGACATGCCAGATTCTTAATTTCACGCTCTACAGTGTAGTTTGACGTGGAATTCCACGCTGTGATGGTCACCTGCTCCACGTCCGCGTGCGTTTTCACCTCGCGCGAGAGGCCACGAGGCACATACCGGGATACTTCCTTTGAAAAGGACACGGCTGACTTCCTTCTCTATTGTTCCAAAGTACGGGAAAACGTTCAGCCTCTAACGAGCGAGTCGTGAAAGAGACGTTAAATCCAAACTATACTTCCTTCTGCAGTTTTCCCAGAGTGATGTGTGTGTGTGTGTGTGTGTGTGTGTGTGTGTGTGTGTGTGTGTGTGTGTGTGTATTACAGTTCACATGTGATTATGTGTAGCCGGCCATTGTGGCCGAGAGGTTCTAGGCGCTTCACTTCGGAACCGCGCTGCTGCTACGGTCGCAGGTTCGAATCCTGCCTCGGGAATGGCTGTGTGTGATATCCTTAGGTTAGTTAGGTTTAAGTAGTGCTAAGTCTAGGGGATTGACGACCTCAGATGTTAAGTCCCATAGTGCTTGGAGCCACTTGAACCATTTGTGATTATGTAATTTGCATGATGGCTCTGCTGTCCCAATATAGTCCAGTTAATTGGTGCACAAAACTGAAGATTTTTCTCAGCCGTTCCACATACTTTGCTGGGGGTGCTGAATCCCAATTTCATGTTTGCTGCCTTGGAGGAGGTCGCCCTCACATCGAAAAAAGGGAAATAACTTCAAAATTTCTGCACGTTTTTCGGTTTTCGCATATCTATCGAAAACCACGCATGTTTCGAAGATGAACGCTCTGTGCAAAAAAAGTAGACAAATTTTCCTACATAATACATTATTCAGGTTTGATTTTCTAACGAGCGGTATCGGTGTCAGAGCATGCCGAAAGTAGTATTTTTTTTTTTTTTAACTGCGAACGTGTAGCGCCAATGAGAGAAAGACAGGTGCTCCCGTCCCCTTCTTCTAGGAGATTTAATGTAATTGCACGTGATATAAGGGTTTTTGTTGATAAAATGTATATTTTTCGAGTTGCAGGGGCTTTTGGACGCTTCTGGAGAAGGACAAAAAAAAAAGGCTGCTTTTTGGGGAGCTCTAGCGCCGATACCGCACGTCAGCAAATCAACCAAGACTAGTGCATTTTCTATTGAGTAGTCCTCGTCGAAAAAAGCATAGTTTCCAGAGAACTTGAAAAAAGGTAAGAAATTTTTGAGGTTATTTGCGTTTTTAGATGTGAAGCTAACCTCTTACAAGAGAGCAATTTTGAAATTCAGATTCTGCATCCCCAAAAGTAAATACAACCACTGAGGAAAAAAATACCGCAGTTTTGTCACGGTAAAATCACCATTTAACTGGGCTGCTAGACCACGAACAGGGCACCGCTCATTTTAATACATGGTTCCAACATCGGGGAGCTGAAGTCCACTAGTCTACACTTACATCGGTTGTCGCAAAGTTTTATCACCTAGGACTAACCAAGCTTCGACCATAAAACTTCGAGATGGTGTGAGTCATATCCTACACCGCAATACATTAGTGATGGATGACTTGGCGGAGAGGTTGGTCCCAGAAATCTGCATTCCGTTTGTTCAGGAAATGATCCACCTCGAAAACTGTCTCGGTTTCATTCTGGAAATATCTGCCCGCGATGGTTTCTTCACACGAGGAAAAAGGACTGCGTCAATGTGTGCCATTTTAGGAGAATACCGACGTGAGACACAATCTGTTAGCCGAAAGAAGCAGCATGTGTGAATGTATGTCGCATAGAATGAGCCGTCGCGGAGAAAATTACCAACCTAACATCTCACGAAACTTTCTCTTCAGAACCTCCCATAACCTCGTCCGTACGTTTCGGTAGAACGCATCTGTGTAAAGTTGTAAAAGTACCATAGGCTACTGTAGACTATCATAAGTAAGTGTGGACTGTGATAGTTTTTCTAGTAGCTTTGGCTAGTTACTCTCATACCTACGTTACCTGTACGTTAGGCGTGTTGCATACCTATCGGACGTTACCTTATAACGGTCGCTTTCTTTACGTATGCACTCAGTGTCTTACTAGATTCCGCTAGAAACCGGGAGAGGTTAACCGTCTCTAAACTGACAGAGGATATATAAAGGGATGAGTAATTTACATAGTTATCCTTCAGTTTGTTATTTAAAAATAAACAATATTTATTAGCAAAACTGAAACTGTCAATGTTCAGTTCAGCTGACAGAGGAATGTTGTAGTAAAAATAAAGAAAACAATACAGCATTATCATATAGCGCTAGCAAATGCATTCTCCTCAATGAAAAGGAAAAATAATAAAAAAACTGCGAAACAAAACTACATGAATCATCGATTAAACACTTCGTTGAACTTACATAAAACTTGTTTTATCAATAATAACTGGAAACTCATATATATATATATAAAATGGACTAACACTGCCCGCATCTCGTGGTCGTGCGGTAGCGTTCTCGCTTCCCGCGCCCGGGTTCGATTCCCGGCGGGGTCAGGGATTTTCTCTGCCTCGTGATGGCTGGGTGTTGTGTGTTGTCCTTAGGTTAGTTAGGTTTAAGTAGTTCTAAGTTCTAGGGGACTGATGACCATAGATGTTAAGTCCCATAGTGTTCAGAGCCTTTTTTTGACTAATACTGAACGAAAAACGTTTCTAATCATTAGGAAATCAAACAAAAAAACCAAGTCGTCGGTTCCCAGTCTCTCTCCTGCAAATTCAATTACGTTTCTTTCCCTACGAATGTTACAAATGCTCGTACAACCGGTAATCCTACCAAATACTACGTCATTTATGTAGTGTACACCACTGCAGTACCAAAAAACTCATCATCATCATGCTACAACATGGTTGGGCTGTGATGAATCCACACGTTTCCACTGCTTCCTTTGCTCCTAGTTTCGGAGTCATGGTGACACAAACAGCAGTCGCCAGTGGCTATTAGCCAGCTAAAGATGTCATTTGGATTGCCTTGGCACTGCTGCAACATTTCCGCTGCTGCCAGGTTCAGCGGGCTTTTCGAAGAGGTGTGAACAGTGGCGGAACCCAGCGGCCTTAGGAATGTTCAAATTGTGTAATATGTTGAAAACTGATGTACGATTGATTTTCATCATTTGCACTGGCGCCTAGATAGTGACACGCCGGTCTTCGACGCCAGGTCTCCGCTGCTCTTGTAGCCCCTCGTTCTGCATAAACACATGGTCTGCCACTTCGTTCTCCGTCGGTCAAACCCTTTTGATCACATTAAAGTATTTGCATTACCTAAAGTATCTGCACTGCCTAAGTGGAGTGTTATATGGCGGCGGATGTTGTCCTGCAATCCACAAACTCAACGTGGCTTTTCGCAGCGGTGTTCCCCTTCGAACGCTGACGGACAGTTCTTGAAGAGGATGCTGTCGAAACCAAGACACAGACAGCTGTAAAACTCACTGCAAAACAGAATGTCGCACTCGCGAACCCTATAGGCACCAAACTAACACGAAAGAAACTCCATACGCAGGGAATTCCAAAACACTCACCAGTGCTGCAAATGACAGTAACAAGAAACCTTGGCTACGGAGCAAAATGATAACTTCAGTTGGTGGGATGAATCGTGTTTTACACTGTTTCCGAGTTTACGTCCCAAGAATATGAAACATGACGGGAGTACAGTGGTGATTTGGACAGCCATTCTTGGTATTCCATACGCCTATAGTTACTCTGGAGGGTCACATTATTGCAGGGTTTACGTGACCGTCTTGCCTGATCAGGTTCGCTCCGTTGCGCATTGTTTGTTCCTAATTGGTGACGCTGAGTTCACACACATTGAATGGTCCACGAATGGTTCTGCGAGCACGAGGGCGAATTTTCATATCTGCCTTGGCCACCACAGTTAGCACATCTCAATATCGTTGGGCGTTTGTGTTCTACTGAATTTTCTCATTTTGAGAAATAATTTATTAAAAACATTCAAAAGCCAAGATCACATAATCTGTTATTCAAAATGACAGTCACTATCGCATTATTTAATTTGCCGCCAACCGGTTTCAACTCGCAATGGGGTCATCTTCAGGGCAATTTACACCATTTGGTTGATCGCTGCATAGTTACCAACCGTGCACAGGCAGTGTAACGACTCCAGCGAGCGACCAAATGGCGTAAATTGCCCATCGCGGGTTAAAACCGGTTGGCGGCAAAATAAATAATGCGATAGTGACTGTCATTTTGAATAATTGATTAAAAGTAAATTAATCGCTGTGTATCTCCATACAACTATGTTGTCTAAAAATTCAAGAACACACAAATATTTCTTTTCTTAAAAAAACTGGTTTCGACAGATTCTTCTGTCATCTTCATATCTTAAAGAATCTTTTTATTATGAACTGTGTTAATTTTAAGTTGGACCACAGACCAAGTTGTCACGTAGATAAAAAAAACAGCACATTATAAAAGGTTTGTCGTAACTAAATTTTTCAAACACAAACCACCTTGTGCAAATGGAGTCCATATAGATACTGCTCACAGATTATTGTTACGTCACTACTGTGTTTTTCTGATGTAACAAGCATCTGTGAACGGTATATAACTGTATATATCGACATGTATCTTGAGCTAACAGCCATGTCCGTTTATATACCGCTCACAGATGATTGTTACGTCACTACTGTGATCGGTGTACACCTGTATATGTGGACATGGGCGTGGGACATTTGCACAAGGTGGTTTATGTTCGAATATATTAGTTATGACAAACCTTTTATAATGCGCTGTTTTTTTATCTACGTGACAACTTGGCGTTTGGTTCGATTTAAAGTGAACACGTTTCATAACAAGATGATTCTCTAAGGCGTGAAGATCACAGCAAAATCTGTAGAAAACCATTGTTTTTAAATAAAGAAATATTTATGTGATCGTCAATGTTTTTAACTTTGTGTTCTACCTTGAAGAGATAGTGCGTGATCCCCATGCACTCCCATCATCGTTACCTGAACTTGTCACTATTTTTCGGGACGAGTGTTACAAGATTAGGCAGCATGTCACTGATTGAGCGGTCCCTCACGCCGGAGGTTCGAGTCCTCCCTCGGGCATGGGTGTGTGTGTTGTTCTTAGCATAAGTTAGTTTAAGTAGTGTGTAAGTCTAGGGATCGAAACCTCAGCAGTTTGGTCCCATAGGAATTCACACACATCTGAACATCTGAAACTATACAGGATCTGTATTTATCCATTCTGTAACTACTGGAACGTGTTCTGGATGCTAGCGAGTGCCTTACACCGTATTAGGCATGGTAATGTGCTATGTTTTTGGCACTTCCAAATTTCTGCCTACTCCCTGCATAATCCCCCTCCCCTATACCAATAAACACAACAAAAACGGCTATCTTTAGTTTACAACTGTGCCGTGAGAATACAAAACGTCGACATCAGATGTTACAAGATAAGTTTTGTGTATGGCCGTGCCTAATAGCATAGAAACTTTACGGTTTGTAATAGTACAGGATAATAAGAATATATCATCTTGTAGTACAACATACCTTAAACCTCGTATGAATATATTTATACGGTTGTCAGCATGTGGAGCACTGACGCTTCCTTGTTTTATAGCACTTTATAATGAGTTCCAAAAGAAATCCGTTGGAATTCGATTACTCGATAAATAGTACAATTCTCAAGGCTGTCAATTCAACTAAGTACCTGGCTGTTAAAATTACGAACAACTTCAGTTGGAAGGACCACATAGGTAATAGATAATATAGATAATATTGTCGGGAAGGCGAGCTAAAGGTTGCGTTTCATTGGCAGGACACTTAGAAGATGCAACAAGTCCACTAAAGAGACAGCTTACACTACACTCGTTCGTCCTCTGTTAGAATATTGCTGCGCGGTGTGGGATCCTTACCAGGTGGGATTGACGGAGGACATCGAAAGGGTGCAAAAAAGGGCAGCTCGTTTTGTATTATCACGTTATAGAGGAGAGAGTGTGGCAGATATGATACACGAGTTGGGATGGAAGTCATTACAGCATAGACGTTTTTCGTCGCGGCGAGACCTTTTTACGAAATTTCAGTTACCAACTTTCTCTTCCGAATGCGAAAATATTTTGTTGAGCCCAACCTACATAGGTAGGAATGATCATCAAAATAAAATAAGAGAAATCGGAGCTCGAACAGAAAGGTTTAGGTGTTCGTTTTTCCCGCTCGCTGTTCGGGAGTGGAATAGTAGAGAGATAGTATGATTGTGGTTCGATGAACCCTCTGCCAAGCACTTAAATGTGAATTGCAGAGTAGTCATGTAGATGTAGATAGAACGTACTCCCGTAAGATGTTGTGTTAAAAATATTACACGTTTGGCATCTGGTGCGTCACATCGTCGTTACCGAAACACACCTATATGACAATTTTGAAGGAAAAGCTTAGTAAATTGCCAGTTATAGCAAGACAATGTGTGAAGATGTCGACTGAGTTCCCGCATCGCTGCTATCTTCTCGGCGCAGACACGGGGTAGTGAGCGCCCCAGGAATACTCCAGAGTGCAGGGGTTCCTTCCTGTGGCAGAGATAACTGCTGGAGGAGGAAGGGTGTCTCGCGAGCTACAGGCGCCAGACGCCGCCCACCGAGAATAGACCCGCAGCTCCGCGCCGTCTCGTCCGCCGCCAGCGTAACTGAACTCACTGGACGCGGCGGTCGGTCGTCAGTGACAGCACTTGTGTGGCAGAGCTAGACGATCTGTGTCCGCGACGACATCCAGGGCCGGTTTAGCGTCCGAGCGACACAGCGGAGCTCACCATCTGCAGCATTGCCGATAGAACCGACTGTGGTCTTTTGGTGCACAGGCGAGTGGAGGGTCTGAAGCAGAGGCTTAGGCGTGTCTGTGACCGTGTAAGCTGCAGGTTCCTTCGCTTGCGCCATCTGGTGGTGGGTTTCCGGGTTCCGCTTAATAGGTCAGGAGTCCACTATACACAGGAGGCGTCTACACGGGTAGCGGGGGCTGTGTGGAAGGGACTGGGTGGTTTTTTTTTAGGTTAGAGGGTCTCAGGGAACCACAGAAGGGGCGTCCGTCAGAAAGTGGGCTGGTAAAACACAGTAAGGTAGTTGTAGAAACGATTTGTACTGTAGTTGTAAATTATCGTAGCTGTGTTGGGAAAGAACCATAGCTCCAAGCCCTAATAGAAAGCACTGAAGCTCAAATAGTTGTAAGTACAGAGAGCCGGCTAAAGCCGGAAATAAGTTCAGCTGAATTTTTTTCAAACGATGTAACAGTATTCAGAAAGGATAGATTAAATACAGTTGGTGGTGGAGTATTTATTGCAGTCAGAGGTGGTTTGCCGTGTACCGAAATTGGAGTAGATAGTTCGTATGCAATAGTATAGGTAGAGGTTATACCTGACAATCAGACTAAACTATAATTATACAATTATAGTCGGTGGTGACTTCAATCTACCTTCGATATGGTGGAAAAGTTATACGTTTAAAGCCGGCGGCAGGCATAAAACATCATCCGAAATTGTACTGAATGCTCTCTCAGACAATTATTTTGAACAATTAGTTCATGAGCCCACTCCAAACGTAAGTGGTTGCGAAAGCGTACTTGACCTTTCAGTACAAATACTCCTGGACAAATAGTGAGTGTTGTGACGAATACAGGGATTACTGACCACAAGGCAGTTGTTGCTAGGCTGAATACCGTAAAACCTACAACCATCAAAAAGAAACTCAAAGTATTTATATTTACAAAAAAGCTGATAAAAATGCTCTTATCGCCTTTTTAAGAGGCAGTCTTCCTGTCTGATCACCTGCATTCATTCATATCCACTGTGCATTCCGACGGACTTCGGCAATTCCAGCAGGACAATGCGACACCCCACACGTCTACAGTTGCTACAGATTGGCTCCAGAGACACTCTTCTGAGTTTAAACACTTCCACTGGCCACTAAACTCCCCAGACATAAACATTATTGAGCATATCTGGGATGCTTTGCAACGGCTATTCAGAAGAGATATCCACCCCCTCGTACTCTTAATTTATGAACAGCCCTGTAGGATTCATGGTGTCAATTCTCTCCATCACTACTTTAGTCATTAGTCGAGTCCATGCCACGTCGTTTGGCGGCACTTCTGCGTGCTCGCGGGGGCCCTGCGCGATATTAGACAGGTGTACCACTTTATTTGGCTTTTCAGTGTATACTTATTACATAATTACATTGAAAATATATAATAGTGAAATGTTGTTAGCAAAAATCTCGAAAATTTCGTAACTTATTTACTTCAAATTTTAAACGATACTCTATTAAACATCCAGACTACAGAATCTGAATTTGCAACAACAATAAATAAGGTTCAAGGCGACAGAGAGGGTGGAAGTGGAGATAGACAAATGGATGCGAGTATATTGAGGCAGAGAGCAGAAATGAGAATATAGACAGAAGGCGCAGGAGGAGATGGAGAAAGATGGGGAGGAGAAGATGGAGAGAGACAGGGTGGAGGAGGTGATGCACAGAGAGATGCAAGGAAGAGGAGGAGAGAGACAAAGAAAGAGGGGAAGAAGGAGGGAGACAGAGAGAAGAAGGAAAGGATGTGCATTCTCTTTTCTTTCTTTCCCATTTAACCACACAGAGCCACACCAACATGCGGAAGGGTGCAGCTAGTAAACGGTAAAAATTACGCGAACGTCCAGAAACTCACCGTATTGTCCGCATTCATTTCGGATGTGTTTGGGATGGCCTGTCTCGACCCTCTCAGCCTCTGTAGGCGTTTCCGGATACTTCTGATCAGAGAGTGTATGTGACAAGGACAGAACTTCACTACTAGTCCCGTGACTATCATGTGCAGAACGACTGAGATGGCAGCGAGCGCGATTCGGCCTAACCGTGACGTGGAATTGGTACAAAGGATGGTCCGACAGTGTCTGAACGCCGGCGGAGAACACGGCGACTGCACGGCGCGTTACAGCAGTGGGGCGACGCTCTCGGTCTGCTATTCCTGGTGCGGCGCGGCGCGGTGCACGCACACAGGGAGACGTTGGCTGATGTGGCGAACGCAGCCTACTGCACCCCACCCCCTCCCACTTTCCCCTTGCGGCTGCACAGCCAAGTGACCGGAAATTGCGCGCATGTCCCCACAGCTGCGACATGACCTGCAGCACCACAACATAAGTGCTCCTATCCCCCAGCTCCACTGTGCATCCGAAAAACAACCAGGGCGCTAACCCAGAAAAACTGTCTCCTTTCGCAGATCTCAAGCCACACTTTCTATTGGCTACGAATTTACTAGAAACTGTAAACTGTAAAGAAAATAGAGTAGGAATTAACAAAAGTTCCTGCCAGTCGGCAACGTAGAGTAGAAAAAGACTTTTCTCCGCAATAGTATGAAGTCACTGCATTTGATGCGTATGTACGAAGTTCAGCAAAAAAACATACAATGATGTTTTCATATTTTAATACTGTGTTTCTTTTACCAAGTGACAGACTGGAAAAGAATATAATGAAGCTTTCGATGCCAGGAACTGAGGACATTCCTATACCCAGATCGCATATGGAACACATATTTTATAGATGACTGTTAATATGACCATCTCTTGATATCATTTGGATCATCATTTACTCGAGGCCTTAATCCCGCGGCAATGTTACTATTGATTTGGCAGTGATCGTTGCAGAGGATGGCCGGATGCCCTTCCTGCCGCCACCCAGGACCCCCTGGGACGGAATGAGTGTACCCCAGCTGTCTGCATCTCCTGTAAGGCCTGGTATAGTACGAACGTGTTTCAAATGTCTGCGAGTCGTGTAACTTAGGCGGCACGTGGGGACCAGCCCGGTATTCACCTAGCGGGATGTGGAAAACAGCTTAAAAACCACATCCAGGGTGGCCGGTATACCGGCCCTCGTGGGTAAACCGCCGGGTGGATTCGAAGCTGGGCCGGCTCGCCCACCAGAGCCCAAGAAGCAGCACATTAGCGCACTCTGCTACCTTGGCGGGTTCTTGATATCATCTGTATATGAGTTTATGATACCTCTCATGCTCAAACAGGCTTGTTCTCGGCTTTCAGTTCATGTTTATTTAACTAAGCGCCAGAACTCATATGGAAGGAGGCGTAGACAAGCACAAACAACACAACAAACCACGTGGGAGGACACACACACGACCACAGATCCCGAAACCGAGGAAGGAACACTAAGTGAACATGACTCAGAAGGGATCAACATCTAAGGGACCAAAACCGGTACTGCATGCCACAACACAGTCACAAACAACACAACTATCATAAAACAAATAAACACCAGCACCACATACTAAGACTGTAGTAATAAGGTAAGGTCGCTTGGGAGGAGAAGGCTCGAAGAACTTTTATTCCGAGGCTCCTTCTCCCCAATGGCATCCTGCGTAGTGTTTAAAGTATACTGCACACAAACAGTAACGTATTGCTCGTCTTATTGTGTGCAGGCATGAGTATATTCTCTTCTCTATTCGAAGCTACAATCAATGAATTTTATATATCAGAAATGTATTAAGTTGTTTAAGGAATAATGCATTCAAGTAGCAATGAACTATATTCTATTTCTAATAACAAGTTACAAACGTAAGTGTATTTCTCCTGTAAAGCTAAAATTCATGTATTCCATGTATGAAATTCTCAATCAACATTTAATCTGTACAACCTGTGTAAACATACATTAGCACAAACCATTTCAGATGCAAATACCTTGAGGTTGTACCTTCTCATCTGAAGTAGATAGGAATAGGCCATTATTAACCAACATGCTACTCAGACTGTATTACACATCCCTCTACATACTACAAATTATTTTTACCACGCTCATTGTGTTACATATTCTATTTAACAATTGTTAAGCATTCAATTCGCTGTAGCCTCAGAGAAATCTTTATATATTTTATTAGATTCAGAAGCAGCTGACCCATCTTACATTTCAAGGCGGTGGGTTACTCTGTACTATTAATGAAATGAATAAACATATAATGTAAATCAAATTTCGCACAAACTGCAGAAAATCGGTTTGATTTTAGTTCCTGAAACCGCATTTCGCTGTTTTTTGCTTTTGAAATGTTTGATCTATAATGTTAATTAGTAGAGCCAGAATCAGGAGTCAGTGCAAACACTAGAATTAAAGATTGTCTCGTAGTTAAAAAGTAAATTACAATGTTTTGAAGCTAGTTTTTAACATGATGTAAATAATGACATTTTATACATAAAACATATTTAACTATAATTCAGTTTACGAAAACAGAGTTTCTACTTGTTGTAGAACTCGTTTGGACTTCGTAAAAACATTGCTTCATTATGTTTAAGTACTAACAATATCAGAAAAATACATCAGTTCTGTAATTTCATCCACAGTCCAGTCATAATAAAGTGACCACCGCCTACGTCGGATGTCAACATGCAATAACCACTCATAACCGTCAGGTGAAAGCATTAGCAGTCGAGGCTGTATAAAGAATGTCAGGGGGACACGGAAAAAAGTGCAGTCGTTGTCATAATGCGGAAATGGAGCCATTTATCTGATGTCGAAAAGAGCATACTCATTGGCTTTCGGGCCAAGAGTGGAAGCATTTCCAAAACAGCTACGTTTGTAAACTGTTCGCGTGCCTCTGTGATTGTAGCATATCATCCGCGTCAACATGGCGTTAAGCAAAACCGGATGTCGAGGCAAACCACGGGTCATAGATGATAAGGGCGAACGAGGGCGACGGCTGCGGCGATGTGTACGGGAGAATAGACGCGCAACTATTGGGCAACTTACCGCCCAGATGAAAGAAGCGGCTATGAACTGTCTCCTCAACGAGCGTTCGGCGAACGTTGCTGTGTACGGGCCTCCGCAGAAGGCGCCTGGTTCATGCACCCTAGCTGACTGCGTTCATCGGCGACGAAGGCTGAAATTTGCACGACAATACAGCAACTGAACGTCCACCGAGTGACGACAGGTGGCCATTTCAGATGAATCACTTTTTATGATCCGTGTGCGGAATAAAACGTCTGCAGTTCCTTCTCTAGATTGTCGCACAGATGAAAAGATGGTAGATATCGAAATAGAAGAGGAGGAATAGAAAAACAATTAAAATCGCTCAAAGGAGGAAAGGCCGCTGTACCTGATGGGGTACCAGTTCGATTTTACAGAGAGTAGTTCGATTTTACACAGAGTACTCGAAGGAACTTGCAGCGGTGTACCGTAGGTCTCTAGAAGAGAGTACCGTTCCAAAAGATTGGAAAAGGGGACAGGTCATCCCCGTTTTCAAGAAGGGACGTCGAACAAATGTGCAGAACTGTAGACCTATATCTCTAAGGTCGATTAGTTGTAGAAGTTTGGACCACGTATTATGTTCGGGTATAATGAATTTTCTGGAGACTAGAAATCTACTCTGTAGGAATCAGCATGGGTTACGAAAAAGACGATCGTGTGAAACCCAGCTCGCGCTATTGGTCCACGAGACTCAGAGGGCCATGGACACGGGTTCCCAGGTAGCTGCCGTGTTTCTTGACTTCCGCAAGGCGTTTGATACAGTTCCCCACACTCGTTTAATCAACAAAGTAAGAGGTAAGAGGATACGGGTTATCATGGCAATTGTGTGATTGGACTGAAGAGTTCCTAGATAACAGAACGAAGCATGTCATTCTCAATGGAGAGAAGTCTTCCAAAATAAGAGTGATTTTAGGTGTGCCGCAGGGGAGTGTCGTAGGACCGTTGCTATTCACAGTTTATATAAATGACCTTGTGGATAGCATCGGAAGTTCACTGAGGCTTTTTACGGATGATACTGTAGTATATCCAGAGGTAGTAACAATGGAAAATTATACTGAAATGCAGGAGGATCTGCAGCGAATTGAGGCATGGTGCAGGGAATGGCAATTGAATCTCAATGCAGACAAGTGTAATGTGCTGCGAATACATAGAAAGATAGATCCCTTATCATTTAGCTACAAAATAGCAGGTCAGCAACTGGAAGCAGTTAATTCCATAAATTATCTGGGAGTACGCATTAGGATTGATTTAAAATGGAATGACCAAATACAATTAATCGCCGGTAAAGCAGATGCCAGACTGACATTCATTGGAAGAATCTTAAGGAAATGCAATCCTAAAACAAAGGAAGTAAGTTACAGTACGCTTGTTCGCCCACTGCTTGAATACTGCTCAGCAGTGTTGGATCCGTACCAGATATGGTTGATAGAAGAGATAGATAAGATCCAACGGAGAGCAGCGCGCTTCGTTACAGGTTCATTTAGTAATCGGGATAGCGTTACGGAGATGGTAGATAAACTCCAGTGGAAGACTGCAGGTGAGACGCTCAGTAGCTCGGTACGGGCTTTTGTTAAAGTTTCCAGAACATACCTTCACCGAGGAGTCCAACAGTATATTGCTCCCTCCTACATATCTAGCGAAGAGACCATGAGGATAAAATCAGAGAGATTAGAGCCCACACAGAGAGCCTACCGACAATCTTTCTTTCCGCGAATAATACGAGACTGGAATAGAAGGGAGAACCGATAGAGGTACTCAAGGTACCCTCAGCCACACACCGTCAGGTGGCTTGCGGAGTATGGATGTAGATGTAGAAACCAAAAACCCTGCAACAATCATCGGAAGGATCCAGGCCGGAGGAGGGAGCGTTTTGGTCTGAGGAATGGCATTCCCTGGGTGATCTCGTCATTCTGGAGACAGGAAGGATCAACAATACTAGGAATCTATCCTTGGCACCATGTCCTCCCTACATGCAGTTTATTTTTCCTCAACACTATGGTATCTATCAGCAGGACAATGTAACAAGTCACACAGCTCGCAGCGTACGTCCGTGATTCGAAGACCACCAGCACGAGTTTCCCGTAATCTCCTGGCCACCAGACTCCCCGTATTTAACACCAGTCGAGAATTTTGCGGCGACCTCGACCGGGCTGTTGGCTCCACGTCTCCTCAAGGGAGAAACGCAGCGCATCTGGCCACCGGCGTGGCTCCATATAGCTGTCAGTACCTTCTAGAACGTCATTCACTCTTCCCGCACGTCTCGTAGCAGTCCTCGCTGCGAAAGGCGGTTATTCGGGCTTTTGAGAAGGAGTCACATTAATGCGACTGGAAAGTGTATGCCGGCAGCGGTGGCCGAGCGGTTCTAGGCGCCTCAGTCCGGAACCACGCGGCTGCTACGGTCGCAGGTTCGAATCCTGCCTCTGGCATGGATGTGTGTGATGTCCTTAGGCTGGTTAGGTTTAAGTAGTTCTAAGTTTACGGGACTGATGACCCCAGCTGTTAAGTCCCATAGTGCTTAGAGCCATTTGAACTATTTTGGAAGGTGTATGGAAGGTCCTAGAGAACGCCATGGAAGAATTCTAGGCCTTAACGCTTGCCTCCTTCCAGCGACCACTGCAGAATGTCTATTCCCCCATGTTAAGAGGGCTTAATACAGTTGACTCGGAGAGCGTTCAGCAGTGAAGATATTTCCGCTGGACACACTCAAGCACTTTTTAGAATTCCCAACTCTCAAAATTTTAGACTGCGGTTTCACAGGTCACGAAAAAAATTGTTATCTTTTGTGGTGTAACAGCTTAATCTTATGTCCTTTGCGCACTGAATATACAGTTTTTTCTATCTGTACGTATAGTGTTGGAACAATGTAACACCGTTACAAACCAGAATAATGTCAAAATGCATGTAATGGGGATGAAAAGTAATTTAATAGCCGGCCGGAGTGGCCGAGCGGTTCTAGGAGCTACAGTCTGGAACAGCGCGACCGCTACGGCCGCAGATTCGAATCCTGCCTCGGGCATGGATGTGTGTGATGTCCTTAGGTTAGTTAGGTTTAAGTAGTTCTAAGTTCTAGGGGACTGATGACGTCAGCAGTTAAGTGCCATAGTGCTCAGAGCCATTTGTAATTTAATAACGCGTTATGAACAAAAGTTATAATGTAAGTAAAGGTGTTCTCAACCCGAAGGTTGGTATGAACAACACAGAACTATACTGTGCACGGTGCTGGTGAAGGTGGAACGCCATTGCCTTCCTCCTACCTCTAATTGCGTCGTCCAGCCAGTTCAGTTGTTTCTTGAGGGTCAAGCGGCGTAACGTCTCTAGTTTTCCAGAAAGCGGGCTACAACAGATATATAATTTGTGTCTGTTTTGTTCAAAAATGGTTCAAATGGCTCTGAGCACTATGGGAATCAACATCTGAGAAAACTTAGAACTGCTTAAACCTAACTAACCTAAGGACATCACACACATCCATGCTTGAGGCAGGGTTCGAAACTGCGACCGTAGCGGTCGCGCGGTTCTAGACTGAACCGCCTAGAACCGCTCAGCCACCCCGGCTAGCTCTGTTTTGTTAATTAAGAATTTAGAAACAGCCGCCTAGCATGATACTGTGCCTCTAACTCAATCACTTTTATTCAGAATTTGAACTGAATATCATTTTTCGATATTAGGTGCAACAAACGCGCCTTTCAATTTTATTTTTGGTAGAACAGGAAACTTCTCGAAGAGGTCTTTGAAGTATTCTTTATCTTTGGTTATGGCTGCCAGACTCTTGTTTCAATAGGAGCAATTAGATTTGTGTAGCTGGTAACAGATTTTTTCACAATGCGAAACTGAGATTTCTAAAACGAAGATTAAAGTGATAGCTTTCTGGAGCAAAGATTCGGTCTGATCCACAATAATTGTGGATAATGGGATTTGGGATGTCAAACTGGCCTACGCGTTAATAAAGATCTAGCTCCAAAATTGGCCAGACTAGCAAATATACGTGGTATCACTCATAATGTGTTTAAAAATAAGACCAGACGAGAGACGAAAATTTGTTTTCAAAAACTGTATCTCATCCTTGAGCACTTTTTCGGAGTGAACGCCGGGTATCCACAAGAAGGATATTATGTAAAATACAAAGTGCAGAAACGAAGTTTTTAATAAGAATATAAAGGTACTCAAGAAGGTAGCACATGAAAAAGTTAACAGAGCGACAAGAACTACAGGTAGAGCCAGCTGAAAGCAGAACACCAAGTGCCGTAACACCTGCTACGAACACGTACAACGAATGGACAGGCCAACGTTAGCTTACAAACCGGAAGGAATAAGAGATGTTGGAACACCTAAGAAGAGACGGACAAACAATTTGTAAAACCTGAACAGGCTCAATGCCTAGTCTATGAAATTTAGTAGAAGAAGAATAGACGTTTTTTTTCGGATTCACGAGGTTCTTGAAAAAAAAAAGGGGGGGGGGAGATAATAAGGAGCTTGAGCTTGTTATAGCAGTTACGATAACCAGCGCAACCACTCACACCGAAATTTCGACTTTACGTTATAATTAATTTCATACAACATGTGAAACAAATCTCATTAAAATCGCTAAAAATAGTTTCTAACACACTGGCCGTAAATTGAATAGCAATAATAATGGTGTATCATACTGCTTTTTGTTACCGTATTAGGGTTTACCTCGCTGAAAATCACAATAATAATCAACTGGCATTAAAAACGTTATCTGATCGCTCGCCTTTGTTAACGGCACAAAATATCGTTTTTCTCCGTCTTTGTTGTTACATTTAACCGCTTGTTTGAATAAAGTGGGTCACATGCGCACTAAAATCCATTCTGGTAATGGTTTTCTGTTGTGGTACCTGTCAATTCCATTAGGACTGAGAAATCAACTAGCTCAAATGAGCACACGTAACGTTTTCAGTATGTAATTTTTCTCCTCTTTTGTCATCGTACGGAATACGTACACTCCTGGAAATGGAAAAAAGAACACATT